>NC_056746.1:622885907-623185907 GCF_019279795.1 Protopterus annectens | reverse complement strand
ACACCAACCTAACAGATGCAGACCTGCATATTGTACACATGCTACAATCTATCCTGCTACCTTGGCCAGCTGAGGTAATCTGTGCTCCACTGTTACTATACCTACACATACATGTTACTACATTTCTACACAGGATTGGGGGGCATGCCTGTGTGTTACTATGTGTCTACATAGGAATGGGGGGGCACATCTGACTGTTATTACATTTCTACATTGGATTAGGGGGGTACACCTGACTGTTACTACATGTCTACATAGTTATGGGGAGGCACACCTGACTGTTACTACATTTCTACATAGGATTGGGGGCACACCTGACCGTTACTACGTGTCTACATAGGTATGGGGGGCACACCTGACTGTTATTACATTTCTACATAGGATTGGGGGGCACACCTGACTGTTACTACATGTCTACATAGGATGGGGGGGCACACCTGACTGTTACTACGTGTCTACATAGGTATGAGGGGTACACCTGACTGTTACTACATTTCTACATAGGATTGGGGGGGCACACCTGACTGTTACTACTTGTCTACATCAGATTGGGGGGGCACACCAGATTGTTACTACATTTCTACATAGGAGTGGGGGGGCACACCTGACTTATTACGTGGCTACGTTGGATTGGGGGGGCACACCAGACAGTTACTACATTTCTACATAGGATTGGGGGGGCACACCTGACACTTGTACACATTTGCTATGACTGTACTGGTATGTCAGGTACTCAATTTCATTCTGTATTCTAACCTATCATGCTGAATAGAGGCATATCAGTGTACTACAGGTCTTAGGTTTGATTGACCTACATTTCAGTTTCTGACTTCTTACCCTTCAGAACTAACATCCCACTGCCTGACCTGTTGTCATCTGTCTGTGTAGGCCTGGGGAGGGTTACCATTAGCCATCAATCAGAGGTCTTTGCAAAGCCTTTGTTTATGTTTGTCTACACCTGTCCTGCTGGCTGAGACTGTTATCGGGTATGTGAGGCTCTCTGACTGGCATGTGTGTGTCATATGGACACACATGTGGCCCAACACATTTCCTGCAGTGGTTTTTGCCACCTTGTTTTTTACTGGCTACTATGGTGACACCAGTATTTGTTACTGATCTCATGCTGCCACTATAGGTTTCTACTATCTGCTGGCATCCCATTCAGCCACCCGATTCCCTTGCATGCTCACATCCATACCGAAGATACAAGTAACAACACATACTACTCCATTCAGCAATTGGTAGGAAGAGTGACTTATCTTGTGGATGTGCCAGTATTGAGGATGGTGCTGGAGGACTGCCTATGTCAGATGCACATAGTACACTCCCTGTACATGGTTAAGCACAGGTAGTGTCATGTTTGGGATTCCTTTTACTGTATGTGCAAGTCAGAGAAAGGTGTCATTCCCTGGGTCTCTACTGTGTCAGTGTATGTGCAATGCATTGCCTCTTTGCCAAGGCCAGGGCATACTGGGCATGTCTCCTTCTGCCTACTGGGGCAGGCTCAGATTGTTCCTCCTCATAGTCACTCTGTGCCTGTGCAGGCCTTGGCAATGATGGGGGGCTGTGTGACCCTGCCCCGTGCTGTTCCTGCTGCAGCTGTTTCCGCAGGATCTTATTGTGTAGCATGGCACATACAATGACAATTTGGGTACATGTAGCTAGCAAGTACTGCAAGGCTCCACCGCATGTGTCCAGGCACCGGAACCGTGACTTGAGCATCCCAAACACATGCTCTATTATGATTTTGGTCTGTGCGTGTGCCTCGTTATGGAGTTCTTGTTTGGGTGTGTGTGCATCTCTGATGGGTGTCATCAGCCATGGCTCCAGTGCGTAAATAGCATCCCCCACTAGGTAACTATAAGGGATATCCCCATTGGCAAATCTCTGGTACAGCTGTGTCAGATGCCAGATGTGGGAGTCATGATAGCTTCCAGGGCAGCCAGCACACACATTCATTATAATGCCCTGGGCATTGCACATGACCTGGCAGTTGATAGAGGGGAAGCCCTTGTGGTTGATGTAGACCCTACCCTGCTCACTGGGTGGTGCTTTGATGCATATGTGCGTGCAGTCTATAGCACCCACTACCTCAAGGTATTCTGCTATTTGATGGAAGAGACTCATATTGCTGGCAAATGCCTCACGGCTGTTGTGGAAATATATGTGCTCACCGGCATGTGGTGACATGGCATCCAGGAACTGATGGAGTACCCTGGATGCTGATGCCTGTGAAATCCCCATGATATCCCCAGTTGGCCTTTGGAAGGTACCTGTGGCTAGTATTCTTAGGCCTACATATACCTTGGTATCCACTGGGATGGGTTCCCCTCTTAGTTCTGTGTGTCAGGCATGGCTGGCACAGCTCAACAATTTGCTGTAGCAGGTCCCTGTCCATCCTATAGTGCTCCACTATCTCCAGCTCATGTAGCCCCTGCTAGGTTACCCTGAGTCTGTACACTCTTCTCCATCTCCTCACTGTGGGTTGGTTGACAGCATTCTCATCCTCACCACCCTCAGCCTCTTCCGCATGTTGATGTATGATAGCTGCTGCAGCCCCTATCATTTTGTTGCTTTTGTTTGTTAAAAATTCCCCGCTTGTATACACCGGTGGTGTGGAGTATGTGGGAAAAACTAGAGGGAAAGGTTTTTGTATAGTTTATAGTAGTGTTCTGGGTTGGGCTGGGCTGCTGCCTGTGTAATTGGCTGATTCTGATACATTTCACCTGCCAGCTATTCTAGTCCTCCTTGATTACCTTCCTACTGCTGTTTTCTCTTCCCATTGCCTTCCTGTTTAAGCCCGGGGGCGTGCCGCACAAACACAGTGCTCAAATGTGCACAGAGTTGCTATTTCCTGGTTTACTTTTTTTCCCCTTTAAAATAGGGTGCGTGGAGCGCACATCCACTTAGGCAATGTAAAGAGTGCTAGGCAGCCTCAGACACACCCCCTTGCTTAGCTCTGCTAAGTTAAGGGCAAACCTGAGCCACTGGGCTCCAATAAGCTTACAGTATGCCTGACACCCCCCCACCCATGATGTCAGCTAACTCTTATGCTTGAACCATGCTATTCCTGCACTTACACTGTTGGGTGCTGGCTAGGATTGAGGGAAATCTGGGATTCAGTATAATTCCCCTCATTTGCATAGGATTGCCTGCTAATGTATAGTTACAGGTCCCACACTGAGCCTTCCCCCTTAGCAAGCACTATTCACTGGTCATGTTGTCTTCTGCCTGCCATTGAGTATAATGGCAAAATAGTGATTTTGGTTAGAATGCTTATTTCAGGTTATTTTTGATATTTCCGGCCCGATCCCGTTTGTGAGCCACTGTCCTACACTTAAACAGCCGAAATCAGCTAAAAAAAAATAAAAGTTATGTTTTTAATCTTTGCAACTGTTTTCCATGTCAATGTCTATATATTTGCCCATTGGCATGGTTTCCACATAATATACACCCTTTATTTGGAGCTGTCATGGCTCTGTTTTGTAGTTTGCAGAAATGTACTCGGTTAGTAACCGAGTACATTTCTGCACACTACACTAGTCTTGCACGGCAGGCTGCCTGCTTCCTGGATTGCAAATTCACCTCATTTGCATGGTTTTCACCTGAAAATGGGGTAATCTGCATATAGAAGCTGTGTCAGTGCAGGAATAGTGCAGGAGTGCTCGTGCACATCCCTGCAGCTTATTCCTGGATCGCACGGTGGCCATATTGCCTCCAGGAGCTCCTGCACTATTCCTGCATGCCATGCAGGGCTTGCTGAATCCTGGGCATGTCTGTTAATATCAATCTACACAGTCCACTAAGACATGTACATAATCGTCAGTGTTTTACAAGAGTTGAAGTTAGCCACAGAAGTTTCAAAAGAGACTCCACCAATGTTGGTGATGCAAAAATACGTAATAAACAATGTACCTTTGTAAGTATCTGCGTTTGTGCCTACCTCTAAGGTTTTCTTATTGTAACTTTTAGAAATAGAAATACTCTCATATTTAGTCCTTTATTATTATTGTTATTAGAAAACATAGCTATACATCTTGGCTAAAACACATTTCTTATTGGCCAAAACACAAAAAAAAACCTGTTGCAAAAAACACAAAAGGCCGCCAAGGTGTCCAGAAACCCAGTTGTACTTTCGTACCTTATTCAAATTGTACTTTCGTACCAAAGAAAATGAGTCGATAATCCACTGGTTAAAAAAACATATTTTATTCACACAAACAGAAAGCTGGTAAGCGCTTTCGTCCTGAACCACAGAACTTCATCAGACAAATGACATAAATTACAATACATCTTATATACCCTAATTAATTAAACATTTTTTAATTCCAATTACGCCCCCTTAAAGGAACATTCTTATTAATGTAAAAAAATCATAATGTAGACACTGTCAACATATAACCTAACAGCAGCCACCAAAAATTTTATATATATATATATATATATATATATATATATATGTGTGTGTATCCAATGCACTCATATATATGTATACACCCAAACACACACACACACACATATATATATATATGTACAGTTTAAAACCTAGAATAAATTATTCTTATGCATTAAAAATAATAAATATCATTAAATACTCTAATGGTGCAGCGGTGGCATTGTTGCCTCACAGCAAGAGGTTCTCCCGTTCCATTCTTGGCTTGGGTTGGGAGTGCCTTCTGTGTGGAGTCTGCATGTCCTCCCCACGGTCGAGTGGGCGCTCGAAAGACATGTGTTGAATGGGCGTGCCTTTGTTGAAGGTTGGGCGTCGGGCTGGCAACTCCACACCATAAAAACTAACTGCCAATCATTAGCGGACCGGAGTTCCGCTGTGGCGACCCCTAACCGGGAAAAGCCGAAAGACAAACAACAACAACAACATTAAATACTCTAATTATATATTATATAAAAATATAAAATGTATAAAAAAGCATACATGTGCAAGTCTATAATAAATTCCAGTCGTATATACAGATAAAAAATATTCACAACTGTATGACAATACTTCTATTGGATTATATAGGTGTATATAATATGAGGTATTATCTCATTAGGGCCCTAATTCTTAAAAGGGAACTAATGGCAATAATTTCATTCAAACCAGGCCAATTAGTGGCATCTAAAAATAGTTGCCAATACAGTTCCCTCTTTTCCAGAAGTAATGACCAAGCACCCCCTCTAATATCAGTGCATATACAATCCAGCACACATAACTTAAAGGAGTGTCCCTCATTCTCTGTCACATGTTTGCTTAGGGCATTCATATCCTTCTTTTTATGGATTTCATATAAATGTTCATAAATATTTTTTTTAGTTTTCTATCCGTCATTTCTATGTATAGAATCACCTAACACTATTGCTAGGCAAGATGTACCTATGGTAAGGTTGCCACCTCTTCAAATTACTAATGTGGGACATACGTCAGATGTCTGCAGGCCGACACATACACCCGGCCAGTACGGAAAGCAGAACTGCACTGTTTTGCCTAGATAAAAGCTCATTCTTGTAATGTTTACTTACTTATTCTGTTTGTTGGTTCAGATACAGAATAACTGTTTTATGCGATTATTACATAAACTATAGGAAATAAGTATGTTCTAAAATCACAGGACATTTGCCATGTTTACAAATATTTTGCAGGACACAACTGCCCAAAGAGGGGCTGTCCCTCGCAGAGTGGGACAGCTGGCAACCCTAACATATGGCAGGTGTGTAATGTGACAGGTACAGACACAAACGTGCGGAGTCCAGGAAACAGTATACACCTAGTACACAATGAAAGGTGTAGCTTGCCTGTCACTTTCCCCGTCAGATATATATATATATATATATATATATATATATATATATATATGTATATATATATCTATATATATATGTACACATATATACATATATATAATACAGATAGAAAGGGCGATAGAGTGATATATGTTGATATATACGGATTCAGTGATATCTGCAAATATATATAGATAGGTCAACGACATTCATAATACCTTGGAGGTACAAATACTTAGGATACCACCAACTATGGAATGTGTAACATACCGACATGCGTAACCACAAGGCTGAAAGACCAAAAGAGAACAGTACAACCGCGAGTAATAGTATAATGATATGAATGGATAATTCGTTACCACTGCCGGTGTTGCGGTCCACGTAGGTACTGTGTTCAACTGTGTGTGTGTGAGTGCCGTAGCCTGTGTATGTGTGTTGAGGGTGCTGTGTGCATCCCCGTGTGACTGTAATGTGTGTGTGTGTGTTCGCATCATGTGTCTGCTAGTGCCAACTCGGAGGTAGATGATTACGGTAGGTGTGGGTATAGCTAGCCGTAGGCATACGGTCACCACCTGTCCCACATTAGGAGGGACAGCCCCTCCCTGGGCAGGTGTGTCCTGACATAAAACATTACAAAGGGCAAATGTCCGAGATCGTAGGACATTAATATGTCCCATACATACTGTAATAGTTGCATTAAATAGTTATGCCTGTATGTAAGAAACATGAATGTTACATGCAATATGATAAGTAGCCAAAGTCCAACAACAATAGGTATGTATTGAGGATAAAAGTATGTGCTATCCTGTGTACTGACCGTGGCTATGTGTTGGCCTGTAAACACCGCTGTGTGTCCCAGAAGTGTCCAACAATGGCCATATGAAAAGGTGTCAACCCTTGGCAAAGAGGTTCTGTTACCAACACAACCGCAATGACTGCAAATATCTGGGACAGAAATACATGGGATAGCTGTCATGTAGATATATCCCTTTACATATCGCTGCAATTCCAGAGGTATGGAAGTATCAACCTCACCTGCATACTATATAGAAACCAATTAACAACAGCCCAATGTACAGTCCTGTAACATAAGTCTACTAACTGATAGCTCTTTAATAAGGGATGGAGCCCACACACATATATATGGAATATGTAGAAATGCAAGCCCCACAAACCTGTATATGGTATGTACACCCACTGACATCTCCCACACTAGAAACTATAGCAATACAGACTGTAATAACAGCACAAACATCCAGTCAGTCAATTACAACTGCAGAACCATCGACATACCTTATGAGAGACACAATTAAAGGCGCCATGCAAAATTGCAGCCATTGTATAATGGAACAAATGGTGATGTTACGGGTTTTGTTTGCAATAGTCCGTTAACAGACGTTGGGATGACAGGTACACCCACATGTTGAACCACATACTCTAGCTGTCACACACAATCCATGGGGGACATGAATCCAAAGTATACTTGTCTCTATGCATAGCAGTTGCAATTACACATAACAAAACGCAATACAGGCCGTCTCCCCGAAGGTAGGGCAAATGGCCAACACCCAAGTGGAGAAGTCAATTATACCCCACTGTTGCCGCATAATTGGCGAATGTAGTAGCTGCAAAGCTGATATGCAAGTAATTAGTCACTCAGAATCACCAATAGGTGGCAGGAAAACACGTTACAGGTATCGACGTATATAAGGAAGACTTGCCAGACATTCAAACCGTATGCTCATACAAAAGACCCGTGTAAGCAGTGTGAGAGAGATAGAGACGAAAGTACATAACGATAACAAGGTATGTAGAACACTCGGTATGTAAGTATATGTATAGCATATTTTGTATTAATTATTTACTGTATGCATAGCTCGTTTTGTATTAATTAAAAGTGTCCGCAATGCATAACGTGGGAAAAGGTATTTATGTAGTGATGTCTTGCTGGGCATACTTAAGCTTGTAGAAACTGTGCATCCAGCTGTGGGCCACAAGGTACACATCACAGACACCACAAGGGATGCTACATGAGGGCTTTAAACAGAACAATTACATACAACCCGCCGTCAGTGGTAGGGTATGTCCAACAAGTACGTGCCATAGCTGGGGATAGTATATGTTGATATACTGTCACAGTAGGCATGTGTATGGGCATATAACGACAATGACATGTCTAAGGTGGTCCCGCTGTGCAAGTATGCTTTGCATTATGGGATACTATGTAAAATATGTGTAATGTATAGTATTGTAGGTAGATATGTCAGATATTCTACACAGCATAACAGGCATATCATGCATACCACAGGTATCGTCTATTGGCATGTAAAATAACAGGATACATATGGCTTGTAGGCATAGGACATTGTAATAGCATGATAGCTAATCTAAATGGAAGGGCTACCAAGTAACCATGCACAAAGGACATGTAATAGCTTCACAGGTTCAGAGTGGGGTACTATGCAGTCTGGCAAGTCTATGTGTAAGCACAACCACACCAGTGGCACCTCTCTAGGGTAGTGTCCTGTGATCAGCAGAGCCATGTGTTACCTGCACCTCTGCACAGTACAGCCACTGCAGTGATCCCTGGCGTACATGTGTGTCCCAAACACCAAGGGAGGTATCACATGAACACTGCTACTGAGTGTCCCTGCGTGATGTACATAGGAGTCATGTTCCAAAGCATGGTGAGTATCCGGTTTGGGAATGTAACCCTCAAGCACATCCCACTCATTGTTGCGTGTGTGCACATATCCATGAGCATGTTGCTCACAGTGGCATCTGCGTATGTCTCGTATGTGGAGTATATCCATTAATATTGTTGTGGACATGGGCCCTGTCTGTTCAGCAGAGGTCACCCCTGAATGTGTAGTATGCAAATGTGTACAGACGTGGTGTCTGTAGTTCAGCCGCATACCTTAGCTGTCAGACCTCAATAAACGTCATGGCGTGTTAATGTTGTGGTATGTAAAGCTGTAGCTGTTGTGTAAGGTACACCCTAAATGGGGTGGTGTACCCTTGAATGTGTGTAGAAGTCTTGAGTTCAGAGGTACAATGGGTGCCTATGTAGCAGCTACACACCCAGTACAGATAAGTGTGGCCATGTAGAAGGATATCCATGCCACAGTGGCAATACGGTAATCACAGGAGTGGGTGTGACATACGTGTGTACTACAAACATGTACAATGTGACACGTATGTTGGGGACTTCCACCTATGTGATAGTGGGTGAATGGTGTAATGCAAAGGTGATGTCCATGGACCTTGTGTCATGCAGCTTGAGGCCATGATTTCATAGCAGGTATCTGTCACAGTGACACCCATATGGATGTAGTCAGTATCAGCTGGTGGATCGATCAGGGAAAGTCCCTCTGTGCTAGCCTGTACCTCAGGGAAGCATATACTGAACATGAGGGGCCCTATGACTGAGGACTGTGGTATGCCAAATGTAACTGAAATGCAGTAGGTACTATGGTATGCTACCCTCATTGTGTGCCCTGTCCATGAGCCACGTTGCATAACATCCTGAGACATAGGGTACGATATGCAGGTGGATGTGTATGTTGTCAATACCAGAATGGAGAACGGTGCTGAGAGGCAATGAGAGGACAATGTAGGATGTGTGGACTCCCGTACCGTCATCAACTACCCTGGTAACTGTATGAAAGGAGTCCACCAGGTGTAGGGGCTATGCTCTGGCCCTAACAAGTCCAACCCGGGTGGCATCAAAGTACCGGAAACCAACAATGTCTCTGTGAATGACGTCCTTGATGATGTGCCCCATAGCCATGCAGAATAGTCCAGTCAGGTGTGTAGGACTATAGTCCCACTCGTGCATTGTTTTGCCACCTGTGTGGAGTGTGATGAATGTTGCTGTGTGCCATTCAGGGGCCACAATGTCTGATACAAGACTATTACTGAATATGGTGGCCTAGTGGGGAGACATGTCATTCAGAGGTTTGTGGACATCACGGCCTGGGACTTTGGAAGGTGACATGGGGCCAGTGTCCCAGGACATTTAGAGTGCAGGTTAGTACTGTGTAGGTGTGACCGCAGGGACACCGCAATGTTCCTGCATGGATTGTGGTCCTGTAGTGAGTGAGAGGGTGTAATGTTAGCATTGAAAATATCCACCAGCATGTTGCCAACATCACCTGGGTCTGTAATGTTCCTGAGTGACTGTTGCATGTGAGAGCAGATGTGGGTATTGCCAGTGACTACTGACATACCACCATAATGCCTTGTGGTACACCCCAGAATGTGTCGCAGTAATGTTTACGTAGCTAGTCATGGAGTATGTGATGAGGGATCCCATGGCCCTACCGAGGCTGACCAGTGAGCTACCCCACCCATGGGATTGTACACCACTGTGCAACAGCCTCCACCTGTTGCTGTACATTATGTCCATGGAACTTGACCACCAGAGTGGCGTCTGTTATCTGGTGTGTACCATCATGGCTCTGTGTGGCATAGCATGATCCATGCAGTCGTGTACATGCTACTGAAGTGCACTGGGGTGTGTTGCAGCATTTGTATGTGCAATGTCCATCTGCACGGGTGTCATGACATTAACAACTGCTGTCATAAGATGTCTGTAGTAGGTGTTGTAGTACTCATGTACTTTGTATGCCATGAAGGGTGTGGTGCCGGGATGTGGCTAACAAGGTTGATTAGCATATGTTCGGAATCCACCAATGAGGGGATGACCACAGGTGTGGAACACCAGTCACATGTTGGTAGTGTTCATGTCAAGGTTAATGTTGGTCTTGGAGGTGGTGTGTATGGGTTTATTCAGCCGAGTGGAGGTTATGACTCATGGATGTGTCAGTACATGAGTGGCTATCCCAGTTAAGTGTGGGTTAGTGTCAGTCACACATCAGTAGTAGCTGTCTGAGCCCTACTGTCCAGTACACCAACAAATGAGGTCTGGTAACCGTGGGGTATGTAGTGGAATCTGTAGCTTGTTACAATGTGTATAATGGTTCCAGACACAGTTAGTTGCATGTGGAGCACCTCTGATGCATTGTGCTAAGTAACTAGTCAGGATGTGTGTACAACATAGTGGGATGTGGGAACACCTCAGCTGTGGGTGTGCCAGTCCAGGTATGTGCCTGAAAGGTATGGTCTGTCTATAACCTGTCATTTCAGGTGTGCTCTGCAGAGCCGAGAGGCAGATCCCAGTCACTGCAGAGATATTGGAGTGGTGCATTCTAAGGTGTGCCTTGCCTGCGTGCATCACAGAGGAAGATGCAAGCATTGTGTCACATGACCCCATGTCTTGCTTGCCAGTTCCCATTCTGCCGGTGACTGTTATTGGAAACTGTGCAAGACAGGCAGTATAGAAGCAGCAAGAGCCTTACATGTGAGTTGTACTCCCAGGGCTGACAGGTGCAGGTCATCTGTGCCAAAGCATTGTGTTTGACCAGGTCAGTCAAAGCGGACAGATACCAGATGCCTGTGGAATGACAGCAGAAGCATAGGCAACTGTTGAAGTGACACAGTCAGCCATTGTACAGTGGTATCGACTCTGGATGAATGCATAATGCTCCCCAGGGCTTGGCCCACACCTTCAGGGCTACAAGACTGGTGAGCTATTGCATGTCCCTGCACACGCAGTCTGTGAAGTGGCATCTCAGGGCAGTCACACTAACATGGAGAATGACAAGTCACAGCGTACCTGGTGAGGTGTGGCATGGGTGCATAGGTTATGTTGCAGAACCAGTTACCCGACAACAAGATGTAAGCGACTATCGCCTTGTGTAGCCTGCTGTGTGGAACTGCAGTGTGACCGCCTACAGAGTCACCTATGACTGGTGTGTTGTGTATGTTATAACAAACTATTGGCTGTATGTGATGGGCACACATGAGTCTGTGGGCTATAAGTTGGTGATGTTGTGTTCCATATGGGGGCTTCCTCTGGTGCCTACACAGAGTATGGAGAGGTACTGCACACGTTGTCCTTGTATGTGTGCCCTGTGGTGGAGATCATGTGAGACTATGTGATGAGTGGGGTGTGTTGCGAATGTTGGACATCCCCACATGACTGTCAGGTGCAGTCAGGGTTGGTGACAGCATTACCCCCAGCAGGGCTGCATAAGTGCATCCCCCACAGGCTGTAGTGTCGTATGTCGGGAGGTGAGCATTGAATGTGTACATGAGACAATTGCTCTATTGTCACATGTATGACATATCCATCTTATAGACAGGCAATAGCACTGGTACGTGACAATTGGACATGCCTGTATATGCAACCATGTCTCACAGGATATGTGAGTTACGTGTGTACAACAGTTGTTGTACCATAAGCAAGCTGGAAATCTTAGCACAGCCAGTGTACCTGTGGGAAATGGTGTGGAATGGTTGCTATATTAATCAGTAACTCATGACATGCTCACAAGTTCAGTACAAGTGACTAGCATGACCATAAAATACAGATAGGGTGTTGGATAATATCAACCCACAAGTGGTGACGACAGTCATAATGTGTGGCACCACACTATAACCCTGCTGAGTATGGTGTGCATGTCCATGAACCATTATCACTGTAGATGTTAGCAGTACAGATGTACAAGACAGTATGGATGTTTGATTACAAATACCTTTGTATGTCACAGGAGTGTTCTACCAGTGGCCTGTTGACAGACTCACAACTACAAATGGTGCCAGAGTGACATGTGCATATCACACCAGTGCCAGCTACAGTAGAACAGGGTTAATGTGTTGTACTTCACCCTCATTGTAGCCCATACCACACAGACAAATGTTAGGCATCTGTGTATGTAAGGATGTGAATGGCCATGACCTATGAGGAATAGCTGTGTCAGTGTTGTGAACAACATACGGAATGGGCTGTGTGGGTGAGGTGTGTGACATATGTGCACATTCTGATGGATGATATCAGCATTGTCACCGTTAGGTGAACATCCCTGTACCCATTAACTACCACCTAGGCTGTGGTCATCATTATGGACACTGTGTAAGGGATGGTGCTGTGCAGTACACCTCCTTGACTTGGTGACGTCTCCAGGCCCCTTAGGTAGTCATACGAGGTACCCATGTCATGACAGGGTGCCATCCATGAGCACGGAGATCATTGGACAGGCATATACAGCACTGGGGTGACCAATATTGGATCACATATCACCTTTAAGGGGTAATGGCCATGCGTGTATGGGCAATACCAGCCTTCACAATTCTCACCTCCACTATGCAGCATGCTGTCTACCTTGCATAAATGATGGACATGCTACATGTCCATATCCTGTTCTGTAAGATATATGTCATGGACATCCACCATCCAAATACTAGGATCGCCACATGCTGGACAGATCCCTGTGCCATACATGTGACATACTCCCGCCAAACCATGCAACCCTGTCCATCAAAGCTGCACATGTCATCCCAGTCATACATGGTGTGATGGCCGCACGGTAGAGGTAGTATCAACTGTCTGGATCAGTAATGTGGCACTGATGCACCTCGCGGTGACATAATGGCTGTCTGTTACAGCTAGGAAACCTTGCCCATACATGCTATGGTTCATAAGCATCCCTGCGAATGACGTCCGACTAACCATTGTCCCATGTCTATCACATGTGCAACACAGATGGTCCATGGCAGGGTGTTGAACAGCTGTACAGTGCTGTGTAGATGTATATCACAAAACACATGCATGTACAGGTTTCCATGTATATGTGTGCATTGTCACTGCTCAAGTCCATTAAGGCTGTGTCTGTGTTGATATGTAACATATACACAGCATCAAGGTCAACATCATTATCGTGGACACATCCAGGCATGTACAGATAGGTAAGAACACTAGTGCAGGCAAATAGACATGCCCACATCAAGACAGCATTCACATGGAGTATGAACACTGTAATGAGGTGACACACATATATGGTGATGATATCCAATGCACAACGGGTGTTACATATGTGTGACACAAACACGTCAATCGTGTCCGTGTCATGATGATCTGCAAAGATAACTGTGCAGATGTACTAGATGTCATAGAAATGTATGTGCAGCAGTATCTCTGTACATCTCTGAAACTGTGACCTGTCACCATCATTATGTCTTACAGATAATGCCTCGTACACGCCTTCCGGCATACAGCCGCCAGGAGGATGATGTCCTCATCCCGTACCTTCATCAGAACTATGAGGTGTTCAAAAAGAAAGAATGGCAGGACACTGCTGGAATTACTCCTTCTTTTATTAAAACACACAAAATAGCCAAGGATAAGCGCTTTCGGGTAAACAACCCTTCATCAGATAAAGAGAACAAACATTGCCAACATTTTAAACTAAAAATCAGCCAGTGAACAGTCAGTAAACCACCCACCTTTTTGTAGGGCGGGCTTCAGAGGTACTATGTCATTCATCCCTGGGCTCCTATGAGCCATTAGCTCCAATATCCATTTTGACTCTAAAGATTCTGTTAAAAGCTTTATGTCCCCTCCCCTATTATTTAACTTCACATTAACCACTACCCTAAACCTGAAAGTGTGTGTGGGGTTCAATTCTATGTGTCTGTAAAGGGCATTGTGTATGTCCTTATTCCTTATGCTAGACAGATGTTGCAACACCCTAACTTTAAACATGTTGTTGGTTTTTCCCACATAGAACCCAGAACACTGCATGCATTCAGCCAAATAAACCAGGTTGTTGGTCCTACAAGTGTCTCTGGCTTTAAAATTATATATCTTACCACTAACAGGATGTATGAAAGCTGTATCCTTATTAATAAGGGGGCATGCTTTACAAAAGCCACAGGGGACACTGCCAGCTCTATCCTTGACAAAATTCAATGTGGTTATGATTTTCTCATTACACAAGATATCTTTCAGGTTTTTGTTTCTCCTATAACCAAAACTAGGTCTGGTCCCAATAAAGCTCCTCAATTTGTTGTCACTCCTCAGAATATTCCAATTCTTATAAACTATATTTTTTATATCACCTATATTACTACTGTAGGTGAAGAATAATTTCGGGTCCTTGGATACCCAATATGAAAATGAGGTGAACGTTTTAAAGCGTTGTTTACAAGATAGGGGGTATAAAGAGGAAATAATAAGTGATGCCATGAGTCATAGTAAACAGAAAAGGGAGAATAAATATAAACCATGGCTCAGATGCAGGATAGGTGAAGAAAAGGAACATACTTCCACTAGGTGTGAGTCCAAGGACCCGAAATTATTCTTCACCTACAGTAGTAATATAGGTGATATAAAAAATATAGTTTATAAGAATTGGAATATTCTGAGGAGTGACAACAAATTGAGGAGCTTTATTGGGACCAGACCTAGTTTTGGTTATAGGAGAAACAAAAACCTGAAAGATATCTTGTGTAATGAGAAAATCATAACCACATTGAATTTTTTCAAGGATAGAGCTGGCAGTGTCCCCTGTGGCTTTTGTAAAGCATGCCCCCTTATTAATAAGGATACAGCTTTCATACATCCTGTTAGTGGTAAGATATATAATTTTAAAGCCAGAGCCACTTGTAGGACCAACAACCTGGTTTATTTGGCTGAATGCATGCAGTGTTCTGGGTTCTATGTGGGAAAAACCAACAACATGTTTAAAGTTAGGGTGTTGCAACATCTGTCTAGCATAAGGAATAAGGACATACACAATGCCCTTTACAGACACATAGAATTGAACCCCACACACACTTTCAGGTTTAGGGCAGTGGTTAATGTGAAGTTAAATAATAGGGGAGGGGACATAAAGCTTTTAACAGAATCTTTAGAGTCAAAATGGATATTGGAGCTAATGGCTCATAGGAGCCCAGGGATGAATGACATAGTACATCTGAAGCCCACCCTACAAAAAAGGCGGGTGGTTTACTGACTGTTCATTGGCTGATTTTTAGTTTAAAATGTTGGCAATGTTTGTTCTCTTTATCTGATGAAGGGTTGTTTACCCGAAAGCACTTATCCTTGGCTATTTTGTGTGTTTTAATAAAAGAAGGAGTAATTCCAGCAGTGTCCTGCCATTCTTTCTTTTTGGATTCTGTATTTCGTTGTCTGGTGGGACTTTGGCTATAGCACGGAACTTTCTTTGGATATTGAACTATGAGGTGTTGTTCAGCCATGTGCCACAGCATGCCCAGCAGCAGGACGACCTGTGGCAGGATCTTTGCAAGAGGGTGAACAATGTGGGTGGCCATAACCGCACCTACCAGCAGGTGCGCAGACACTGCATGGACTTGATATGACATGCAAAACAGCGTGCCACTGCAATTGCCAGGGAACAAGGTACAACAGGTGGTGGGCCACCAACCCAGCCCCCACTCACACACACCGAGGAGCTACTGGCCAGTCTGGGGATACCCTCAGAACAGCATCCAGAAACTCTAGCTGCCGTCGTGGAGGTGGGTGTCTCCCAACCAATGAGCCTGGAGTTGCCTGGTAAGTCAGTACTGCACATATGGCTATTATATCCCATTTAGTTGCATGTGTCACTGTACATTATGTAAAGTAACAACATATGCAAGGTATGTGGACACACAAGCTGCATACTACAGTATGCTACCCTGTGTATGCACACATGTGCATGCTATATGCTATTATACAGGCGAATGTGTTAACATGCACAGTGCACCCTGTGGCTGTCATACAGTCATGGATAATGTTCATACTGCTGTGTCACCCCTATACAGGTACCTCTGGCGTGCCACACAGACATGAGTCCGTTGCAGGTAAGACTGTCATCAGTATCAGGCATGTTAAAGCATAGATCTATTTGCCATGTGGCCAGTTAACACTTGCACACTTGATGTTCGTTCCAGTCATGATATACAGGTCGCAGCACCCATCATTCACACAGGCCACCCATGTGCAATATATACAAATGAAATGATACACCGACTTGAAACCACAGTATTTGTCATTGCTACATGTGTGGTCAGCTGTGCATACAACGGTGGAGGTGTTCTACAATGGAGGCATATGTAGTATGCATTGGAACAACATGTGTGGTACGCAAACAGTACCACACAATGAGCTGTGATATGGGCAGCCCACAGGTGTCACCATTGTGTTGAATGCCCCTGCATTGGGTGCACACATTGTGATGTGCCATCTGACATGTCCCAGACATGTAGTGTTCTGGCTGAAATATTGTCACACTATCCCATGACCCATACCCCACATACCAAACATACAACCTGTTGTCTGCATAGCCCTGTGGATGGTGACATATCTGACATCTATGGGTGTATGACATATGGGACAACACAGACATGTGAGACAGATGGCCATCACACACATTTGACCAACACATGTGCACACATGGCCATGGGGGATGGCCAGAGACACGTATCCACACAGTAGATGTGATGTGTATACACCCTGTTGCACATTGTCCACACATGGTCCACTTATAGCCTTAGTTGACTGATTATACAGTTGATGTGGTACACTGGACATCCTAACAGCCTGTGCACAGCTAGTGGATGTGTCACTGAAGTCTACCATAGAAGATCAGTTGCACATCACGACTGTGTCATAGCATGACAGTAGTCACCTGTACAGCTTCCACAGACATTGACACCATATCAGGCCACAGATACTGTACATTTCCCTTGCTGCTGTAGGACATCACCGTTAGCTGTGCACCTGGTGTGTGTGTGGTACATCAATGTCATGTGGGAATTGGTGAATTGACATGTCTGCTATGTGTGGACATGGTTGCCAGGCACCTAAGACCCTGTAGTTGTTGTGCAGGGGTGTCAGCTGTAGGCCTCCAGTGACCTGTCACTTGACACAGCATGGTTTGGTGTGTATACACCTCAGCATCGTGGGTCACAATCCACAGTTATGTCATGGGTATGCATGCAGTTATGGCTATGCAATGTGTACATATTATGCATTGTACAGCAATATAGATGCCTCAAGATGCCATGCAATGGCACAGTGTCTGTACTTCACACTGTATAGCAATGTAGATGGCTCACACTACCCTTCCATGCTCATGCACATTTGCTAAACATGCATTCTATCTGTAGGGCATGCAGACAACACCACAATGTGATGCCCATTACGATGCTGTACATGTGTCAGGACACCATTGTGTCAGACATGTATGCATGTTAATGCACACATCAGCAGAGTACATGTCAAGGTCACATCAGCCATGTGTACTGTGATCCTGTTCTGGTCCACATGGTGTATCACGGGGATGCATGCATACTACCATGATTGTGTGAACTGCATGGCTACTGATATGACACCTGCTTGCTGTAGTGTGCACCCCAGGGAGGTATGCTTATTAACACTATTAATGTCCGAGCTGCATGCCCACTGCTGTACCACAGGCATGCTGCATGCCATCTGTCAAATCACATGCATGGTGTGTCTGTGTGTGTGTGTGTGTGTGTGTCTGTGTTTGTGTCTGTGTGTGTGTGTGAGTGTGTCTGTGTGTGTGTGTGTGTGTGTGTGTCTGTGTGTGTGTGTGTGTGTGTGTGTGTGTGTGTGTGTGTCTGTGTGTGTGTGTGTGTGTGTGGCTGTGTGTGTGTGTCTGTGTGTCTGTGTCTATTGAAATTTAGAGTCTTTCTTTGCATTCACAGGTGATGTAGATGCGTTACCCTCCTGCGGTCCATCTGATGTTAGTGTCCCCACAGATACTAGCAGTGATGAACATATGCATAAGGTACAGGCAGGGTTGTCAGGGGCTGAATCTGTGCCAACGGTTGCCATCCCAGCTATGTCCCCCTCTTCCCCGCACACAGTTCTGCTGCCAACACATACCACATCACCAGTGGCCATAGAGGAAGGACAGTCAGAGTCTGTTAGCATGGAACAGGAATGTGTGGTGGCTACAGAAGGTGTGTCTACACACCATGGTGTCAGTGTAATGACTGCAGATGTGCCACACAGGCATGTGGCCGGTGCTGCTCGTAGGAGGACCTCTGGCAGACATGCACCTGCAGGACAGAGTGCAGCAACTGGTATCACCAGACGCATGTTCCAGACTGTAATGGTGGCACAGGCACGTGCTGAATGGCACACCAGGGAAGGGCAGAGGTTGCAGAGGGCTGCTATCCATACCCTAAATAACAACATCCAGGCATTGGCAAATGCTTAACAGCAGATTGCTGATGTTCTTGACAGGCGATTGGGTGACATGGTTGGAATCCTTGACCATGGCATGGCAATCCGCGAGCATGAGCTGTCTGTGCTGGAACATCTGGTAGGAATGAGGCGTAGGCTATGTGGACGTAGGCCAGCCACACCACCTAGTGCAGGTCAACGTGAGCATGCCACCTCACATGCCCGCTCCCATAGTGCCGGTAACAGTAGCAGTGCAGCTGGTACCGCGCTGTCCACACCAGGACACAGCAGGCCATGTGGACGTGGCTCTGGACGTTCCCAGCAGGGACATGGTTCCAGTGGACATGTGTCTTCGGACAGTAGCCAATCTGTACCTCCGCCTCATAGTGCCCATGCAACCCCTGATAGGCGCAGGTCATGTGGCCATGGCCGGACACAGTGAGCTGTACAACCTGGTCTGTACAATCTGGAGCTGTCAATAATACCCCGTGTAGGCCTCACAAAAGGCAGAACTGTGTGCACACATACACGCACACAGCAAAGACCTCTGTAGGGCACAACAACAACCACATGCATACTGAACAGACATGTCCAATCATATCACTGGCCTTTACCCACACACATGATGTCATCCATTGGTGCAGCCTATGCCCCTGGCAAACATTATCACCCTGTGCATATGATGAAGCCTGTGCCACATCCCTGTCATCCACACCATCGGTGCAGGGACATGCTCAAATGGTCTGATGCACAGGGTGAACAGAATAGTGAGAAGTGTAATTTACATTAGTTGTGTAAGAATAGTGAGAGAAGTGTATATTACAATAGTTGTGTGAGAATCGTGAGAGACGTGTATATTACATTAGTTGTGTACTCTTGACACACACCAGACATACCATGTAGTACAGGTTTAGCATGCATTGTTATATGTTCACAGTATGTGTCATGGTAACAACAGTAACAGTATGTTGGTAATGATGCCCTGGTTCCCTCCTTATGGTCTACTTGCATGTGCCTACAGGTAGCACTGTTTGCAGTCTCCCATGTGTAACTGTGGATTACTCACAGGCACATATGGCAATATCAGCATGCTAAACGTAGCCTCAGCCTGACTGTCTGAAAGTCTAACATACCACAGATGTCCACACATATACTGATCCAGAAGCATGTGGGCAGTTTAATAGGCTACAGTGGCTAGAGAAGTGACATCCATACCAGGTCACATCACAGGTATGTTGACATGGTGCAGGGGTTGTACACAGCGGTCTGGCCATTGATAATGTTACAGGCCACTTGATAGCATGAGGCCTCACTGTGTAGCAGTAATACCCTGTCACATTACAGGAACATGCTCACACTAATGGGGTCAACAACACTATAACGCACACCCCATAGTATTGAGGTGAGGACCCTTGCCTATGTGGTCATCACCCTCACAGTACTGTGCACCCACACAATGTGGCACAGAGAAAGAACATGTACAGGTAGCCAGTGCGGCTGAGACCAATGGCATCAACAGGGTAATGGACTGCATCACCATGAGGGGTTAGGGATCCTGTGTGTTCTGTATGGTAGCATACACCCTCACTCTATGCACCAGACAGCCATACATACACACACACACACACACACACACTGTGGAGACCACAAATGTCGTACACATTTGGATAGCTGATGTGTGTGATACACACACCACACCTGCCTACATCATGCTTTCCACACTGCAGAATGTACAGATCTGTACAACAGTGTACAGGGGTGTGTGACAATTGGGTTGTATTCCACACCATATGTGGCATATATGGTCACACAAGCAAACACACATGACAGTACTGTGAATGATACACCTGCTATATGATGATACGTCTGACAGACATGCAGCAGTATTGGCCGCATTATGTGTACCAACGGCACCTTCGGCAATTGTGCTGCTATATGCACATGGGAGGTTGTAAGTGTTACAGGTGTCAAGTGATGTACTGTCAGTAACACCTGACCGCTGTGTAGGTGTTATGTCTCCACCGTCAAGTAACGGTAACATAGCATACTGTTTGCACTTGTCATGGTTGGATGGCGTGTGACACACCTGTGAGCTGTCCCTGGCAAACATCCATCTACACAGGTGCATCACCACTTTATGTACACACATCCATCCATACCTGCTGTACATCCTACCATACTGTCAGTATGTCACCATATACAAGTGTCAATTATGGGGCTGCATTGCAGCTGCATGTTGTAGTTAGGCACAGATGAGTTACTTACATCAGCTACTATACATGCATTGTAGCTGCATGCACACTACAGATTGTACATGTGTGTTTGTCCTACATGCCTGTCATGTAGCCATGTTTGTATGCATTGCAATTGGTGGACATGTGTGTTGACATACATACCACATAGACTGTTGTATGATATGATGGGTGTCATGGGTAACTAGTACAGATGAAATGTGTCCTCGGTCAACATTGCTACCTCATGTACTGTTAGCATTCAACAGCCATGGACCCACCTTCCATTTGTGTGCGTATGATTGCTGTAGCCACTTGTCTGTACAGAGGACAGCAAAACCTATGCTATGTACATATGTGGTGTGTGTTTGGTCCATGCACATATCCACTGCAATTACATGTATGACATAGCCAAACATGTGTGTTCGTTGGTGTACAGCGACAGTCATCTGTCACAGCTGTGTAAGACCCAGGGCCCCTGGTATGTGTAGAGTCAACCTGGTTATGTGCAGTGGTATCATTGCAGTGCATAACACATGATGGAACCCTGTCAGTACATGTGTAGTCTGCACAGTTGCTGTAGACCTATGTACAGTCCACTGGTCATGAGTCACACGGTGCTGTGTCAATGTATGGCTGTGTATTGCTGGTCCAACGACATGGTGATGTGTGACGGCTACATTGTAGATTGTGGTGTGTACCTTTGTGATCTATACCTGAGACAACTGTGATAGCTCCTGAGTGTGTACTGGTCAATACATGTGAGTGGTCTTCATGTACGTGGGGACAGTAATACCATACTGTGCCCTTCTGTGTTTAGAATCCATGTGCATGCAAGACGGCCCTTTGCAACTGCTACGTGTGTGAGCATGCCCAGTACGCTGTTGTGTAGCTGGACACACAGCACATTCCAAACTGTACCCTTCCGTGATTAGAATCCGTGTGCATGCAAGACGGCCCTTTGCAACTGCTAAGTGTGTGAGCATGCCCAGTACGCCGTTTTGTAGCTGGACACACAGTACATTCCAAACTGCGCACTTCCATGATTAGAATCCGTTTGCATGCCAGACGGCCCTTTGCAACTGCTAAGTGTGTGAGCATGCCCAGTACGCCGTTGTGTAGATGGACACACAGTACATTCCAAACTGCGCCCTTCCATTAGAATCCATGTGCATGCAAGACGGCCCTTTGCAACTGCTAAGTGTGTGAGCATGCCCAGTACACCATTGTGTAGATGAACACACAGTACATTCCAAACAGACGTGTGATACTAAGCGTGTGGGCATGGCCATTGACATCCTGTATAGTGATGGTGGTCATCCAGGCAACAGATGTCCATTTTCAATGTCACGATGGATGCCTACATTGAACACACTGGTTGCTGTCTTGAAGGGTGTACTGTCTGTCCCGTATCTAGTGTTGTTGTAGTGCTCCGTAGATATTTGGTTGCCCCAATCACACCACTGCCGTGTGTTTGTCTATGTCTACCTTGGAACAGTAATATGCTTTCAGACTGCTCACTCTCTGTACATTCCCTATCGGCGTCCTTGCCTTTGCGGATGATGTCACCCACCTAGAAGTATGCCTCTGGGAGTGCTGTGCTCAGTAATCTCGGTAGCGCATTCTGTAAATGCGTAATGCTGTAGTGTGATAAGGTAGTTAGGTGTATGTTCGACTCCCAGCCCTGTCAAGTGTATGTTTGTGTGTGTGTGTGTGTGTGTGTGTGTGTGTGTGTGTGTGTGTGTGTGTGTGTGTGTGTTTCCAGCTGCCTGGGGACACAGTAATGCTTTTAGATGCCTCACACCACATACATTCCCTATCGGCATCTTTGCCTTTGCGGATGATGTCACCCACCTAGAAGTATGCCTCTGGGAGTGCTGTGTTCAGTAATCTCGGTAGCGTGTTCTGTAAATGCGTCATGCTGTAGTGTGTTAGGGTAGTTAGGTGTATGTTTGACTCCCAGCCCTGCCAAGTGTGTGTGTGTGTGTGTGTGTGTGTGTGTGTGTGTGTGTGTGTGTGTGTGTGTGTGTGTGTGTCTTTGTGCGCATGCTCCCGTCTACCTGGGGATGCAGTCTTGCTTTTAGACACCGCACACCACAGCAGTTTGCTACCAACGTCTTTGCCTTTGCGGATGATGACACGCACCTAGATGACTGCCTCTGGAACTGCTGTGCTTAGTAATCTCGGTAGCGTGTTCTGTAAATGTGTTATGCTGTAGTGTGTTAGGGTAGTTAGGTGTATGTTCGACTTCCAGCCCTGCCAAGTGTGTGTGTGTGTGTGTGTGTGTGTGTGTGTGTTTGCGTGCATGCTCCCATCTGCCTAGGGACGCAGTCTTGCTTTTAGACGCCGCACACCACAGCAGTTTGCTATCGATGTCTTTGCCTTTGCGGATGATGACACCAACCTAGATGACTTCCTCTGGGACTGCTGTGCTTAGTAATCTTGGTAGCGCATTCTGTAAATGCGTCATGCTGTAGTGTGTTAGGGTAGTTAGGTGTATGCTCGACTCCCAGCCCTGCCAAGTGTGTGTGTGTGTTTGTGTGTGTGTGTTTGCAGCTTCCTGGGGACACAGTAATGCTTTTAGATGCCTCACACCACATACATTTCCTATCGGCGTCTTTGCTTTGTGGATGATGTCACCCACCTAGAAGTATGCCTCTGGGAGTGCTGTGTTCAGTAATCTCGGTAGCACGTTCTGTAAATGCATCATGCTGTAGTGTATTAGGGTAGTTAGGTGTATGTTCGACTCCCAGCCCTGCCAAGTGTGTGTGTGTGTGTGTGTGTGTGTGTGTGTGTGTGTGTGTGTGTGTTTCCAGCTGCATGACAACAGTACATTGCTTTTACAGTATTCACTCTCCATAACATCTGTGCAGCGTCTTTGCCTTTGATGCTGCTGTCTGCGGGCTAGACATGTGCCTGTGTGAATCATGTGATCCACTGATCACGGTAGCATGTTTTGTAACTGCGTGATGCTGTCGTGTGGTACAGTGCTTACGTTTATGTTCTGCTCCCAACCCTGCCGTGTGTGTGTGTGTGTGTGTGTGTGTGTGTGTGTGTGTATGTATCTATCTACATATCTACATATATATATATATATATATATATGTGTATATATACATATATATATATATATATATATATATACATACATATATATATATATATATATATATATATATATATATATATATAAAATGTATATTGTATATAGATGTGTATGTTGGGATTATCACTCTTGACTCTGCTGCATTGTCTGTACGTGAGCACCATGGATGTATGTACATCTGCTATGGCTCTGTGATAGTGCACATACTGTGTGCTGTAGTGATCATGGGTTATACATGTGTAGAGACCGGTTATTGTGTTGCTGGGTATTACACGGGCATTGATAACAATGTTAGTGCAGCACCTTTGACTGGTCATATGCAGATCTTGGCAACAGTCAGCAGTGGTTATTACATTGGAGTGTGAGTATGGCTCATATCCGTCTGTAGTAACTGTCAATTCTATGCACCGCAGGCTAACATTACAGATGCACGTTTATCCACAGGTTGTGGTACAGATCCCAGGACTGTATGTGTAGACATTGACAGGTGCAGGACTGAGTTGTGTTGGATGCATGGAGGGGTGTCCATGGCCAGTAATGGGGATCTCTACAGCCTGGCAGGTACGGTCTGTGACTGTCCCACAACCTCCTGTATATGGCTAACTCATGCTGTACCTGTGTATATGCAGACGGTTCCCTATCAGAAGCCTGAAACACTATAAGCCTGAAAATTAAAATCCTGAAAACTATAGACTGAAAGTTCAAAATCCTGAAAGCCCAAAATCCTGAAACTCAAAATCCTGAAAACACAAAATGGACATACTGACGTCATTGTGGCTTTGCTATTGTTAGCCCTGTGGTGTTGGGTCATGCGTTGGGTTCAGGTAAGTGTGCGGTTGGTTTTATGTTAGGGTTAGGGGCGGTTTAAGTGAGTTAGGGTTAGGGCGCAGGTTAGGCATGTATGCAATAGTGACAAATATTGGGGTTAGGGGCGGTTTAAGTGAGTTAGGGTTAGGGCGTGGGTCAGGTGAGTGTGCGATAGTGACGGACCTTAGGGTTAGGGTTAGGGTCAGGGTCAGTTGGTAGATATTAGTGTCTTTATAGTGACATATTAGCATTATTTGTGTTTTCAGGATTTTGAGTTTCAGGATTTTGGGCTTTCAGGATTTTGAACTTTCAGTCTATAGTTTTCAGGATTTTGATTTTCAGGCTTATAGTGTTTCAAGCTTCTGATAGGGAACCATGCAGACACACACACTTACCACAAACAGCTACGGCTATCACATACACACACCCATTGCACCACCATTGGGCCATGCAATAACCATTATCCCTCACACACACACACCAACGTGCACATTGGATGGCTCTATGACAGCTCTGGACATGTTAACACCACACCCTGTGCATATGATGTTACCTGTGCCACCACCTGTGATGTGTAACATTGATGCAGGATCTGACTAACCTGGTGCTGCTGCACACGGTGGCTTTATTCCACTGTATTGATGTTAGCATGCTGTTAACACACAGTGTGTTACTTCCAGGTGTACTTCAGCAGGCATGATGCATTGCAGCTATGACCATCACTGTAGCATAGTTTACAGCACTGTTACTTCTGATGATGTAGTCTCCATCCATGTGCCATTTCAGTGATGTGTGTAGTATTGGCAGCATGTGTGTCTGTGTGTGCAATACGTGTGTGATGTGTGTAGTACACATGTGTACATGCTTACAAACGCATACACGATATTACATGGGCTTCACCATTTGTACACTAGCTTACTCGTTCTTCCACATGCGCACACAGGCTAACACGCGCGCACACATACTTACTCGGGCTTACTGGCACGCATGGGTGCAGGTACACTGTGGGCAGGTTTGCAGGTCACATCAGTGGTATCCATGGCATACGCCGTCAGTCTCCTGATGTTCCCTAGGATAGCTCATGACGCGTCTCTTCCACTGAGTACTGACAGCACACATGTGACACTGCTCCGGTGAGGTTACAGTGTTTTGTACATACACACTCATGTTGTCACCTATCTTCTACTCTAATAGTCCCCTTAACCTACACTACATGGTAGAGGCTTGGCCCATATGGCATGACATGTTGTGATTCACTATCCTCAGCCTCACTTGCCTCACACTGCCTACAAATGCTTCGTTACATCTCTGACAGAGCACTTCCACACATACGTACCAGTACGCAGTAGCCATGTTGTCTCCAGCTTGCCATTCATCTGCATGGCATACTAACATCTAACTAAACCTGCATTTTGTATGTATATTATCCATATGTCTTGTTTTGAAGTGCAGCGCGTTCTCGTGGCACTGCGCTACGCTTCCACACCAGGGATCGGGGGAGGACAACTACTGGTTCATTGATATCCAATGGACAAAGCCACCACTGGCCTTGGACTTGGACATTGGCATGCTTCTTCGACTGTATTCATACTGTATTTGCAGCTGTCATTGCTCCGTTTAGCAACATGCAAAACGTTAGCCGCATAACATCCGGGTACATTTCTGCACATAACTCTGCTCTTGCACGGACAGCTTACTGTTTCATGTATTGCGTAATTACCATTACATCATTTGCATAGCTTACACATTCAAATGGGGTATGTTGCAAATCCCAACATTGAACGTGCAATGTTCGTGTTATGGGCGGTCTTGCATGCCCCTGCAGGTGTTTGCTGAATAGCCTGGCAGTCATCTTTCCTTGCTGTACTCTCACTCAATCCATACACGCCGGAGGCTTCATGTATCATGGCCTAGGCTTTGCTGTGTGATATGTCTATTTGTGGTGTATGCATGGCTGTGGGTATGTCCCACTGTCATCATTGGTAAAGGTGACACCCTATAGCTACTTCCTGTAGACTGCTGTGTCATTTGACATGTCAGCACATACCTGCGGATGAACTTCCTACTGCAGCACTTTTCATATCTTCTGAGTTATCTTGCAGTCGATAATGCTGTTTCCTCAGACATGTATCTGTTTCAGATCATACCTATCAACCTCCTACTGCAAAACATCTGTACAAAGCCTAACATGACGGGGTGACAGATAGGGGCAGATTCTACATATTGCTCTTACGAACGTAGATAGTTGACAGTATTATAGGTTTTGCATTAGTATGACCTTTCTGAGGGATTTGGGGTCTTAAACACATATGTTTATCATTATTTAATGACGTCAATTCTCAGGTATTTGGCAGACAGGTACAGATTGTGAGAGGAACACACCACACATATGAGGCATACATCTGCACATTCGTACAGTTGCAAGGTATGTTTCTGAAACTGGACATCAATTTCCTTACGCCAATACACACAATACATGGTGCCATCACAGGCCAGTTACCATTACATTCCTATTGCAGAACACATCCACCCACTGGGTTATATTCCTCACACAGGCCAACAGGTGCTTATCCACACTAATTATTCCATCATGTACCTTATGTTTATGCTGGTATTTGCACTTTCCGTCAGTGGCAGAGCTCATGTACGAGTATGGGGGACTGCATGACACCCTGAGGGACACATGTCTTTTGAGTCTATTAACCTTGCACATTGACTTTCACAGGCCATACATTGTAATTCACATTTGTGGACAAACATGCTTATGACTTGTACATGTTTTGTCATTTGTCCTGACGTCTTTCTTCTCACCTGTCCACCTAGTATCACTAGTTCTGTACATTTCATTAGGACGGGTTACCTTCATACCTCTCACCTGTACATTATGGGTATACGCCCTGGGGTTTGACCTATGATTCTG
Organism: Protopterus annectens; assembly: GCF_019279795.1. Lineage (NCBI taxonomy): Eukaryota > Metazoa > Chordata > Ceratodontiformes > Protopteridae > Protopterus > Protopterus annectens. The sequence goes on along the minus strand of NC_056746.1, from coordinate 623,158,005 downwards.
TTACATTTGTCATGATAATGTGCCTTTCTGGTAGATTGCTGGCAAGCCACGACGGACTGTGCAGTTAGGTAATCATGACTGACATTTCTATTTCATGATTACTAACTCTCATAACATTCGTATTCCTGACTACGCAATTATTCTATCAACGGTCTGACTTTGTCTGAGGTATAGTTAATAGAGTCCCTATTTGTCTGTCATGTACTATGCCTTAGTCCAGCTGTCTTATTCTGACATTCTGGCAGGTATGGTTACCATCTTGGTCGTACGCGTGTCCATCCATGATAATTGCCTACATGACACTGATATAGGTCCCTACGTCTTCCCCCAATGGTTTACATAATATCCAGTAGGTGGGTTGCACCTTTTTGGGGAATGTAGGCGTGTGCTATACCCACATAGGTATATTGATCACTCCCATGGGGCGTACCTAATAGATCTGTGCCAACCAACACCTTGGCCCAATTCTGCATACCCATGATTCCCATACCTGACACACCTCCACAGTACCCATTAAACATGTTTAATGTGAGTGATAATAAAGTGTGAGGACACTTCTGAGCACTCCCCACTCTGTGGATATCAACTCGTACGTCATACATTCAATCGACCCATGTGTTATTACCCTTGCACCTGCTACTGTTGCATGTACACCTATATCGTAGTTGCAGGTGTGACTTCTTTTGCATCAATGATGGTTGGCACTTCGTACAGGATCAATTTTTGGGGTCCTGCAAAGGACACCTGTATTCATGTTTAACATGTAGAACTTGCAGGCCCTGTCACACTGGTACTTTCCGGGTAATGGTTTGGAAACCATTGGTGTATTCTCCTTTCATGCATGTCTGTCTGTCTATCCATATTAGCTATACCGTGACCTATTTATATACATGTGTTATATGTACAGGGACATATGTTTTTTGTGTATATATCTATTCATGTATCGTGTGTGTATAGATTTATATATGTACATATATACATATGTCTGTGCATTCCTCATCTCGTAATTTGCTTTGGATTATGTCTGTGGATATATGTGTATATATATCTCCATATCATACCTTTCAACTGTACAGATTTCTGCTGCATGTACAGCTGTTTGCCTCTTATCTTTGGTCCGTCTATCTGGCAAGTTAGTGGCATATCATTAAAGACTGACGTTGGTAAATAATGACAAACATTTCAGGTTACGACTTCATACCCTCCAGAGAATCCATGCTAGTGACACACCTGTTATTCTATCCACTTTCTATGTTTGTTAGGGCAATATCTGGGGATTGTCCCTATTTGTACCAGTTGTTGTCATGGCTTTGTCCGGTTTCGTACTTTATGGGTTTAACAGGTATGAGCCATGTACATAGAACGTGGGGAAAACACCATTAATTTTCTATTCTGTGAGCGGATTACACACACGCAGGCACACTTGCATATCCTTATTGTGGGTTACATGTGTTTCATAGATAATTGTGCTTCCGTGAGCTTTCATAATTCTGACCGTAACAGTTACATATCTGTATTCCAGTTTATGGACTACTGCGAAACACATGCTCACCTTTACATATTTAAATGTGTGTACTGCATGAACGCTTTCATTACACTTTCAGGTTATATGTGCAGTGGTCGTAGGTCAACCAGGACTTAATTCACGTTGGCCGGATACCGGAACCACTATTCTATTGGTGTTCTCCCTCATTGATATGCATACCCATAGTACTTAGCTACATCAACATATGCCTCACCGCTTCACCTACGACACAGGCATCCATTCTCCTGCTGGGAAAAAGGCGGTACTACATATTACACATTCCCTATTGCCTACTGCTGTGGACTCCGGCTGCATTGTTAATCACTCCGAGGATATGCAGAACACCAAGGCATATAGTCCAGCCATATACAGGTCTTTGATTGTCAGGGTGTTCATGTGATGATCTGGGTTTAGGCTTGTCCACCTGGTGAACGGAACTTCCCTGGCCGAGGTCAAATGTCAGTCGAAGCATATGGACAGGGATTATCTCCCTATTTTGAAGTTTTACCTGTGTTTATAGACACAGGTGTTTGGGCACCTGTCAGCAGTTATTCTGTTGGCATTACATATTATGGGTGGGGTTGTTATAGTCCATACTCCACGATATGGGGTGTTCCCATTCACATTTGACTGTTACCTGTATACAGTCATATGGGGATTATTATTTTTGGACATTTTTATTTTTATTTATTTATTTTACATTTGTTGACCGGGCTAGTCTAACTGGACATATATCTGTTTACAGCAGAGGCCCGGGGAGAAAAGCTCCAGTACAGGTAAAATAACAATGATATTTAACAAAAAAAAATTATTATTCATAAAAATATACAAGGTACAAGAGAGAATTGCAAAAAAAGATTTAAATACTTATAAGTCAAGTTACACAAATTAAAAATAAAATGAAAATACTGAAGTTAAAATAATAGAAGGCATACTTTTAAGATGCAACTCTCAACACTAGAAAGTGTCAGATAGGAGCTCAGAGATGGGATGGGAAGACAAATAAGGTGTATTGAGACTTAATTTCAGTCGGGATTAGTACAAGGACATAGCCATTGAGTTTTAAGATGTTCTTTGATATGTCTTTTGAATAGAGAGGTAGACTCTTGAGTAGCTATTTCTTGAGGGAGAAGATTCCAGTGTTTACCTATGGAATTTGAAAATAACGCATCCCCAGCTTTATTGTATGATTTAGTTGTAGATACTAGGAATTTATTGGCAGAGCGAAGTGTGGCTAGGTTTTTATAAGGAGAAATCAGTTTAGCCAGGCTAGGAGTATTATCAGGGAAGTGAAGGGTCTTATGAATGACAAGTAATTGTTGGTAGAGTAAGTGGTTATTTAGCTCTAGCCAATTTAGTTGTTTGAGGTTGTGACAGTAGTGAGTTCTAAGGGGAGTAGCATTAATGAATCTGGCAATACTATTATAGCAGGCAGAGAGTTTGGTAATGTTGGTTTTAGATAAGGTAGTAAATATAGCCGAAGCATAAAAAAGGGTGGAAAGCAGGTGGGTCTGTGCAATGGTTTTTCTAGCTGCTGGGTTAAGGAAGGGTTTAATTCTGTAGAGTGTCCCAATTTTTTTATTAACAGCTTTAATAGTAGCATTAATTTGGTCATCAAAGTTAAGATGGTTGTCAATGGTTACACCTAATAGTCGAGTGGTCTTATCGGGGTTAATACAGGTAGAATTATTTGAGGAGATAGTGAAGAATGGTGTAGGAGATTTATTAGTAGGCGTAAAGAGAAGAAGCTTAGTGTTTTTGGGGTTAAGGAGGAGGCAGTGTTGCATAAACCACTTTTCAACGTTATGGAAAGCTGTTTGGGTGATGGATTGGAGGGAGGAAATATTTATAGCAGAGCAGATCAAAGTTGAGTCATCTGCATATTGGATGCAGGTCGCTTGTGGCACATTCAAATAAAGGTCATTAATAAATAATGAGAAAAGAAGGGGTCCAAGGACTGATCCTTGTGGAACACCTACATTTACTGGGAGTAGGGATGATAGGTTGTTCTCCCAAAGCACTGCTTGTTGCCTGTTTTCGAGATAGCTTCTAAACCACTGTAAAGAATGTGAGCTTAGAGAGAAGAGGTTGAGTTTTTCAAGAAGTATATTATGGTTAACCATATTAAAAGCTTTTGATAGGTCTATGAATGGTGCAGATGAGAAATGTTTATTATTTTGATTATTATTAATGGAGTCAGCAAAGGAAAGGAGGGCAGTTGTAGTGCTATGGTGAGGCCTGAAACCATGTTGACAGTCAGCTAGAAGTTTGTTTTGAAGAAGGTAGTTAAGAAATTGTTTGTGTATGCATCTTTCCATTATCTTAGCTAATGGGGACAGTAAGGCAATAGGGCGATAGTTAGAGAGCTCAGAAGAAGAGCCCCCTTTATGTAGAGGAATTATATGAGTTATTTTCCAAATGGTAGGGATTTTTCCTTCAGAGATGGTCCTATTAATCAGAATAGATACTGGGTGATAAATAGCTTTTGCGGCAATTTGTAAGTATTCAGATGGGAGTTGGTCAGCAGATGGGGTACAAGGTTTGAGTTTGATGAGAAGCTTATAAATAATAGATGATGAGACAGGTTGAATTTGAAAGGCTTTAGACGAGGCTGAAGAGATATCTTGTGAGGATGTAGTAGGAGTAGGTAGTGAGTTGGCTAGGGTTAGAATGGCTTCTGTAAAGTACTTATTAAAGACATTTGGGATCTGAGTAGTACTGTTGAGGTTAAATCCTGAAGGGATAGGAGTAGGAGAATGTCCTGGTTTAAGAAGTTTATTAACACCTGACCAGAATTTTTGAGGGGTATTTTGAATAGTATTTTGTAGATGAAGATAAAATTCCCTTTTGTCTCTAAGAGTATCTTTCTTGGTGGCATTTCTTAACTGTTTGAAGAGGAGGTGATCAGATGGACATTTGGTAGCTCTCCATTTAGCCCAGATTTTATTTCTAAGGATCATTTTTTCTTTTGTTTGCTTTGTTAGCCAAGGGGCAGTCTTGGCTCTTATCCTGGTAGAGCGAAATGGAGCATGATAATCAAGGATTTGCAGAAAGTTAGTGTTAAAATAGGTCACAGCTTCATTAAGTTCAAGGTGTGTCAAAGGCGACCAGTCACATGCCTGTAATTCAGCAAGGAAGTTATCAGGGTTGAAAGATCTTTTTGAGCGGCATGTTCTTAGTTTATGAGTATTTGGAATATTTAATTTTTGTCTGATGACATATGTAAGTATATGATCACTAATACTGTCAGGAAGGGTTCCTGGAGTATAGTTGCTAGGGGGGTTATTAATAAGAATCCAGTCCAAAATTGTTTCTTTCTTATTTGGTTTATGGATTCTAGTTGGAGTTGTTATTAATTGCGAGAAACCATGGAGATTAATATGGTTAGTAGGTTGCTGGGCTGCACAGGTTTTCCAGTCAATGTTGAAGTCACCAAGTATTATGGTTTCTTGGGGTAGTTGGTTTGAAAGGGAACTAAGTAAGTCTTCTAGAATCTGAATATTATTACCAGGGGGAAGGTACATACAAATAAGATAGATTGCTTTGTTGTTGTTAATCTGTAGCTTGACTGATAAAATTTCAGCTTTGTGGCCTGTTAATGGAAGTTCATTAAAGAGGGTAATTTGTAGGTTAGATTTATAGATAATGGCTATTCCACCACCTTTCTTCTTCATTCGGTCATATCTGAGTATATTATAGCCAGGAGGGGTAATTTCCTGGTCTTGAGTAGAGGGTTTTAGCCATGTTTCTGTTAGACATAATATATCGAATGAGTGCAAGTGAAGGAGAGCATGGAGGTGGTGAATTTTGTTATTGACACTTCTGATGTTAATGTGAGCTATTAGAAGGGAGTTGGCTGCTTTAGTACATGATGAAAGAAGAGGAGAAGAATTAATATTTGGGTTATAATCACTCATGGTGGAGGGACCGGGATTAGGATGAACATCTCCATGTAAGAGGAGTTGGTGATGAGAAAAAGATAGCAATTTAAGAATTTTAAGTGAAATATTAAGAATTTTTTTGTTAAGATAGAAAGTCCTGTGCGATACCCCATGGTATTTTGGCAGTAGATAGTTGGAAGAACAGGTAATGTTACTATGATTAAGGGAGCTGAAGAAAGAGGAAGGTAAAGTTTGTTTTAGATGAAGGTTTTGTTCATATAAAGTGTTAATTTCCAAAGAGGTGACATAGTAAGATAAAGAAAGAGAGGCTATAGCAGTAGTAAAGAGAAGGATATGAAAGAGAAAGGCTTTTACAGTTGGTGACATAGTAGAAAAGTTGAAAAGATAGTGTAACTTGATAAAGATGCTCAGTTAAGAACAAGTAGATCAGTAAAAAGGTATGTAGTAGGGATAAAAGGAGATAAGTATATATAGGTTGAAATAGGAGATAGTCAGAGGTAGTCAAATAAAAAGTAAAAATTAGAAAGATAGTAAATTAAATGTAAAATAAGGCAGGGTACGAAAGAGTTATAGAAGAAGAGGATGCTAGAGATAGGTTAAATAGTAATTGAAGCAGATATGAATAAAATAGTTTTAGAGATGGAGGTCAGAGATGGGTGGATACAAAGGAGTGGACATGAAGTGACTACAGGTATGCAGTTGTACATTACACAAGTGTGAAGGGCTGTTCCTGTAAATATGTACAGAACATACCTCTCAACCTCTTAGAGCACCGAACCTGTGCAAAATCTACACGATGGGGGGACAATTAGGGACACATTTTAACGATTGCTCTTACAAGCTTAGAACGTTGATAGAATGCTAGGTTTTGCATGAGCATGACTTTTGTGCAGGTTGTGGAGTCTTATACTCAGGATATTTCTCATTATTTAGTGACGTCAATCCTCAGCTATTTACCACACTGGTGCAGATTGTCGGAGGCACACACCAACACTATGGGGCGAACCTGTGGTCATTCTTAGGGTTGCCACCTTTTCGACTGCCCAAAGTGGGGCATGTTCCGTAGAGATGTCAGATTTTCCAGGACAAAACATACCTACAGCCATGCATAGTACTGAACTTTAACCTTTTTTGTACATATAATAGCTTATTCTAGTAACATTTGAATTGCTTATGCTACTTCACAAAACATATTGAGGATTCATATATAAAATAACCGTTTTATGTGACTATTAAAGTAAATTAGGAAATAAACTCTCAGGACATTTGCTATGTGTTGATTTTTTCACAGGACACAACTGCCTACAAAGGGATTGTTACTTGCAAAGTGGGGCAGGTGGTGACCCTAGTCATTCTGCGAATATCCGGACAGTTGAGTGGTATGGCACAGACCTCTTTAATACGCTGTTGTGTTCTGGCACACCAGGAGCTCAGCATTAAAGACTGCAGTCAGAACGTGCTGACAGACAGTTGTGTTTCAGACTTCATACTCCAAACATTAATGCCAATGTGCAAACTGTTATTCTATCAAATTTTATGTTTCTAAGAGATATGATTGTCCCTGATTTTGGACCTTTGTCTCACTTATATTCACGGCTCTGTCCAGATATCTTGCTCACACAGGTTGACAGGTATGGTCAGTCACGACTGCACACAGTCAGTGTCCCTCACACTTGATCAGGGTTGACCTGTTTACGTAGTGTCTTCCTCGCCCTCATGCCGTTTTCCACTTTGCAAATGTGTGCATTATATTCTCCCTCCTATTCGTGTCTGGACATGTGCGTCACGGGAAGGTATTTTATCCTGGGTGGTAGGTTATGCATGCCCACTTAGGGCTGGACAGTGTCATGGACCTCCACTGCATGTTCTGACTTGTGTCCAGATATCTACTGGATTGGACATCATGTCGTCATACCCATTCTACTATTTACACAAGTTGGTCATCCCGTGAGGGATATCCCAAAAATTGGTCAAAACCAAAACAAGTTAGATAACGAAGATTTTTGTGGCTGCACGAAAACGTGCAGGGGGTTTTACCTGCAGGGGATACATGGTTTGCAATCCTGACACTGCTTAGGGCCACAATACCTACTACATATGCGTAGGGGTCACTGTGTGTAGCTGTTTCTGCAACAAACCAGTGGACCAAGTACGGCTGGATTTGGTGGACGTTCTGGTATGGTGGCAGGTTGTGTGTTGTGGAGGGTATGCTGGGTAGGCTATTATGCATCCAGGTGTGTTGCGTTTGTTATGGCCAGTTCCATCAGGACCCATCTATGGATATGTGACGGTGCTGTATCTATACATTTGTCTCGCATATTTCCATATTCATATGTTTGTGAGATTGTGTTCTACACTATGGTCTGTCTGCTTGTCTTGCAGCTGTTTCTACATGAGGTTGTGTTTCTTTCCACTTCACCCGCTGCCCCCTCATACACCTCCGGTTCACCTTTTCTGCATACGACACAAGTATCGCCTCTGAGGAATTTACCATTAAACACACACCCCTACACGCGAATTACTCACACACCATAGAGCACTACTTTGGTTGTTGGCCCATAACATGGCCAGAGTTACACATTGACTACCCTACATGTGTCGGGTACCTTTATGGTTGTGTGGACTACCCTGCCATGTTTGCTTTCCATATGCTATACCTCACGCACATAGGTACACGCCCTTATTTCACTTTCATTACTTGGTTGGTGTATCCGGGTACTACCCGTTCGACTGTGTCACATACACGTTCGGATTATACAGCTGACTTCCGGATTTTGCCAGCCTGTTCTACTCATTGGTAGGATGGCACCTTTTCCTATGTCCAAGCTATTCCTTACACATGTCCGACCGTTGTGGACATTGCCTCCCCACAGTCAACGGTTGTGTTTCCACCTTTTCAATTGGCCACAGTGTGACATAGGGCTACCACCTGTCCCACTTTGCGAGGGACAGTCCCTCTTAGGGCAGTTGTGTCCTGACATGTAATTGTCAACATGGCAAATGTCCTGATTTTTTAGGACTAACATATTTCTTATATTTTATGTGATAGTTGCATTAAACAGTTAATTCTGTATCTGAAATACCTGACTGTTATGAGAAACAGAATAAGCAACTAAAATGCTACAGGGATACGTTTTTCTGTAGGCAAAACAGTTAATTTCAGTCCTTTGTACTGGCCGTGGGTATGTGTCGGCCTGTACAGTCTGATGTCTGTACCAAACATGTCCCACTTTGGCCATTTGTAAGGGTGGAAACCCTACTGTGACAGTTGCGGTGAACACAGCATATTTTACAGGCCGACACATACCCAAGGTCAGTTCGGCAGATAGAACTTACAATTCTTGCCTATATCTAAGCTTATTCTTGTAGCATTTTGGTATGTTATTCTGTTTGTTATGACATTTATGCATTATACGTCCAGTGAAATATGTTTAATGCAACTATTGCATGATGTCTATGGAGAAATTATGTCCTATATTCTCTAGACATTCGCCAGTTTTACATGTTTGTGTCAGGACACATCTGCCCACAGAGGGACTGTCGCTTGCAAAGTGGGACAGGTGGTAATCTTGGTCGACGGTACGGATCATACTGTTCCTTTCGGCCTACATGTGTCCGTGTTGTTATGGCTCGTTTATATGCTCCTTCTGTTTTGTTTACATGCGTATGCTATTTCCTATCACATTTGGTATGTGAAATACGGACATACCTTTTGTATGTGACTATTACATGGCTTGTGGGATATGATTCAGACATACGGTCACTACCTATATCTACATTTCTCCTCGTGTATTTTGTTATGGACACATCTGCACAGCTATGTTCCCTCCCTCTAATTATGGGTTGGCTGGTGACCCTCTCCGTTGGACTGGACGTACCTACTGGTGGTGCGCTAACATCTGATACGTTTCACTTCCACATGGTATAGCTATCAACACTACGTTGGACTACAGGCACATGGTTTTCCTGTCATTTGTTCATGGGTAGGGACCCGTTATTCCCTACCGTGCATTTGCGTTTGACTCTTCATTTTCTGTTCGCAGGGACTCTGCTTTGCATACATTTCAGTCTCTACGGACACTGATAGGTACGATTACTATTGCTGGCGGAATATAATATTCAGCAGTTTAGGTTGCTCCTCGGAAGCCGACATTGACACGCCTCCCTGCACAACTTTGATACGCCCCTTGCACTCGTGCACGTTTCCTATGCACATGGCTGTGGCAGCTGCGTGCCTTCATTAATATGCATATGGAGCGTCTACTCCACATCTATGCTGCACGGCCGGCGTAAGCCTTACACCGGACTTGCGCCAAGCTTCATGAATCCGGGGGTATGTTTTTTTTACATTAATAAGAATATTACTTTAAGGGGGAGTAATTTGAATTAAATTTTTTTAATTAATTAGGGTATATAAGATGTATTGTAATTGATGTCATTTGTCTGATGAAGTTCTGTGGTTCAGGACGAAAGCGTTTACCAGCTTTCTGTTTGTGTGAATAAAATTTGTTTTTTTTAACCAGTGGATTATCAGCTCGTTTTCTTTGGTACGAAAGTACAATTTGAATAAGGTACGAAAGTACAACTGGGTTTCTGGAAACCTTGGCGGCCTTTTGTGTTTCTTGCAACTTTTCTTATTGGACTAGTGTTTTATTGATCCGGCATAACTGAACAAAATGATCTACTTTCTGATAAAAAAAAAATGTAGGATTGGTACTAGTTTTCTAAAACTGAGAAAGGCAAACAATAATACTATACTGCTAAGCATTTTTCTTTATCATGTTACAAAAACAAGTTTCATTTCATTTTTCATTTCCTGTAATTATGTTTTATTTATTTTTACATGTAAAGTCCAAATAGACTACATATACCCATGTGTCAAGATCACAAGATAATAAACTACATTAAAAGCAAGAACAAACATACATGCTATATACATGATTAAATTATAAAGTCTTACATATCAACACATGAAAATTCAATGACACAGCATATAGAAAATATATTACCAGCAGTGTGGTACAAAATGTAGCCTATTTCAGTTATTTTATTTATTTATTTATTTATTTATTTATTTATTTTGCTTTCTTTAGGAGAAGTAAACATAAACATCTGACATTATCTTGAGTAAAGCCTTTCAAAAATTGGTGGACAGATGAATTGACTATAATTAAACATAGACAGCAGGTAATTTTTATGATTACCCACTGCTAAAACATCCGCCATGGAATACAAAAATATAACTCACAATGATGAGTATATACCAGGTTTAGCTGTCATGTTTCTTAAGGTGGCATGATATATATTTTTCAATGGATTATAATAAAATAAAAGTGGTTCACATGTCAAATGGATGCAATAAAAGAGATGTTTCTAAAAATTTTCTGGAATTTAATTCCAGACAGTCTTTTAATTTATATGCAGATTGTTATCACCAAAAGGAAACCAACCAAGGATGGTGTCTGTTTGATAACAGCTAGAGATGAAAAGTACAGCTCTCTCCTTTTTCGTTCACTATACTATGTTAATTTTTTTACAAATCCCATCATAGTATGCCCTTACTTAACTATACAAATGGTGATTATTAATTGCTTTTGTTGCATACTTATTCTTCTGTATATATTTTAATATTTATTGACTAATGTTTTGCATCAGTCTAGAAATATAATCTCCTGTTATACATGATCTACTTTTGTTTATTTTGTATTATGTGGAGCTTTTCTCTTACAGTCAGTATTGAAATATATTTTTGCTTTATATGTACTGTTTGCGGTTTGGTTTGTCTGTTGAATTCAGTGGAGCTTTTCTCCCTGTGCCTCCATAGAAAATGAACTTTTTGGCCAGTCAGACTTTCCTGGTAAACAAATGAAAAATAAATAAATAACTCGTAGCTTTTGTCTTTTTCACACTGAGCACACCCACCTGGGTATGCCCACCTTCTAAAAATGTATGCTAAATCATCATTTAAATTACTATACTAATAAGAAAACTAACAGACTGCTGAACATCAGTATCTATATGTATATATATATATATATATATATATATATATATATATATATATATATAATATAAATATATATATATATACACTACACACACACACACACACACACACACACACACACACACACACACACACACACACACACACAAGTACTGCCTAAAATATGTAAAATCAAACGTAAATTGATAAATCTAAAAAGATTGAAGCTCAAAGTACTGAAAAAACCCCCAAATCAATGGTAAATAGTACAATGAAAACATAACAGAGCCCTTTCTTCAATGAGGAAGAAGACTTATGTATGGGATAGAATATGTTTTATTGTATTAGGCTCAGACTACAGTGATATATTATTTCAGTTTCTGGGTTCCATCATAAAGACATTACTTCTTGAACTACATGTGGCAATTTTTGGAGGACCAGCTAGAGATCCTTTTCTCCAAAAAACAAGAAGTTTAGAAATGATGTGTATGAAACAGTGCAAGTGATCTCTTCCCTGTTTGGTTGTTAGGTTTAAACATGCTTTAGTCATTTATTCTCATGATCCTGGTCTCCAGGTTTCAGCACCAAAGAGGGTAGACAGCCTAAATGTTTTTGCAATATGTTAAAAGATTAAGCAACAGTCTTATTGCTGTCATGAGAACATTAGATAAAAGTTTGCTCAATTGCTTTTCTCCCCTCTGATAAAGAGTTTAGAACTGTATACAGCTATAATAAATCTCTAAAAATGTAACCATAAATTTACCACTCTCTCCCATCCATTAGTCCCTCAAGATATACATGGAAGTGGCTCACCTAGAGCTATCACACAAGATGAAGTCTAAAAAGTGCTATCAAAACCTAAAAATAATGCCTCGGTGGGTCTTGACAATATCCCTGGATGCATCTTAAATAACATGAAGCATGATTTATCCACACCCTTAACAAAAGTATTCAATCTCGGCCTCCATACAGGTTTTGTACCAAGCATATGGAGAACAGCTACAGTCATCCCCCTTCCACAGACCCAGACAATTACAGATCCATAGGTCTGACCATCGTCATATGGAAATCCATGGAAAGACTTGTCATGGAACATTCAGGACATAGGGAACCTCCAAACATAGGACCCATCTCAGTTTTGATTTGTCAAGGGCAGGTCATGCATACTCAACCTGGTGGATTTTTTTTTTGAAAAGTTCACCAAAGAAATGGATGAAGGCAAACATGGTGCACATAACATACCTCAGCATGGCCAAAGCTTTTGACACAATTCCGCACAAAGGCATAGTAGAAAAGCTAAATAAAACACTATGTCACCCTGCAGATTGTCAAATGGCTGAAAGATAGGAAATCAAAATGGGAAATTACCTCCACAAAGAGACCAGTTACTAGTGGACTTCCTTAAGGTTCTGTGCTGGGACTTTTCCTGCTTGGTGTCTATTTTTTTCTGAAGTAAAAACTAATACTAAAGGGCTCTGGCTGATCAACTTTGAAGATGACTGCAAGCTAGGAGCAGTCATTAACTCCCCAAATGGCTTAACTGTTCTACAGTAAGCTTTGTCCCCAATAAATAACTGGTGTCAGAATCATGGGCTGACATTAAATGCCAAAAATGCATTATTATATCCTTTGGAAAGTCATCTACAATATGCCTCTAAGAGTTGGCCCAGTTATTCGGGATTTGGGAACTTATGTGGACAGTGACCTAACTTTTACCAACATGTGTCCATTTTTGTAAGAAAGTTCCTCTATATTTCACAGCTTATATACAACTAACAATAATAATAATAACTAGATCTAGGAAAGTCATTGTCAACCTTTACTCAGCCCTCAGTAGGTCAGTTATTGAATATAATATCCCCTTGGCATGTAGCAGGAATCATTTAGATGGCCGAAAGATGTAGTTTAGAAAGTCCCAGGGCCCTTTCCAAGATCCACATGGAGATAGTTCCCCAATGGCAGAGGGGATTCCTCTAATGGAAGCCACTGCCTGCATGGCAGAGGAGGCCTGCAAAACCAGGGGTCTAGTCATTTCTTCTCTGACACACCCTATCAGTGCTCCTGAAAGGAGGCCTGATTGTCCACCTCTGGAGACAGTGGTGGGTTGTTTATTCCTGCACCAGAGAGCCTGGCTAGACAATACAAAAGATACATGGGTGCAGAGGATTATTTCCAGAGGTTTTATAATTCCCTTTTCCCTATCCACTCCTGCAACAACAAACAAAATTCCCAGTATTTCACCCAGTCAGAGGAAAGTAGCAGCTCTAGAAATAATAAAATTGCTAGAAATAAGTCATCCAAGAGGTCCCCACCAGGCTAGAAAGAGTTTGGATCTTACTCAAGATTCTTTTTAGTGCCAAAGAAAACGGGACTGGAAACCACTTTTGGATCTCATCTATCTGAACAAATGAGTTCAGTATACAAAGTTACGGATATTCATGGTTCAGTCCATTTTGCCCTTTTTGCACAAGGACGATAATATTTGTTCTGTAGATCTTCAGAATGTGTACTATCACATAAAAATGAACAGATGATCCAGGAGATACCTACACTTCTGGCTGGGAGCCAGTCATTACTAATTCAGAGCTCTGCCCTATGGCCTCACCACAGTGCCCAGAGTGTTCACTAAATGCATGGAAGTAGTAGTAGCTCATTTAAGACTGTGGGGATTCCAGGTGTTTCCTTATTTAGATAACTGGCTCATAACTGCTCCAACCAGGCATCTTCTGATAAAAGCACAAGATTATGTACTCCAGCTGTGCTGTCATCTAGGAATAACTATCAACCCAAACAAATCTCAATTAGAACCATCTCAGAAATTAGAGTTCATAGGGGCCTTCTTCAACACAGTATCAGTGACAGCTTCCCTTCCCTTAATAAGGGGACAGACTATTCAGTTTCAAGTCAAAAAGATAATTCACAATTCCTCCCTCTTGGCTCAATTGATTCTGCAGGCCATGAGGTCAATGTCTGCTGCAGTAGTTCTAGTTCCACTAACAAGACACCATATGAAAATTATTCAGTGGACCTTAGCGACTCAGTAGTACATTCTCCATCAGCTTATATCCACCTAGATCAGGATAACTCAGGCATGTAAAAAGTACCTTTCATGGTGGACTCAATCAGATCAGTTATTATAAGGCTGTCCATTCATTCCTCCTCAGCCCAGTGCTGCAGTGACCATGGACATTTCTTAAATTGGTTGGGGAGCATTTCTTGGGAAAGACAGTTCACATGGTCCCCTGAAGAGTCTAACACACATATCAATGTCCTGGAAATGAGAACAGTGTTGCTAGCATTGCAGGCCTTCCAGGACTCTCTGCCTTTCGGGACTTTTACAGTTCAAAAGGACAGTATGTCAGTGGTATGGTGCATCAGCAAACAAGGAGGTAACAGCTCTTACTCCTTGTGCTGAGAATCTCTGAGAGTGTGGCAATGGGTGATCTCATCCAACTGATTTTGGATAGCAGTGCTCATTCTGGAGAAATCCAATGTGACAGCAGGGAGGGACCAGATCTTACCCCTTGTGTCAAGAAACTCTGAGTGTGGCAATGCGTGATCTCATCCAATAGATTTCTGATAGCAATGCACATCCCACGGAAATCCAGTGCGATAGCAGACAAGTTGAGCAGGTCCATTTTGTTACCTCTTCAGTGGTCTCTTAATAGAGTTGATGAAAAGGTATTCCACTAATGGGGCCAACCTTGCTGTGTCCTCTTTGCATCTCTCTTCAACAACAAGCGCAGCAGATTCTTTCCCCTAATCTTCCCACTGAGAGAATTACCGTGAGACACTCTTCTTCATGAATGGCCTCCAGGTACCCTCTATGGATATCCTCTGACCCCCTTAACCCCCAAATTAATCTACAGAAACCTTTTTGATTGTCGAGCTTTTCTCCTTGAGCCAACACTGAAAATGGGCTCTTCTTGGCCCAGTGGACTTCCCTGATCATCAAACGTAAATAAATAAATAAATCCTCTTTGCCCCTAATTGGCCTCAATAGATTTGGTTTCCCTTTCTTTGGCTTCCTCTAGTTTACCCATCATGGATTCTGGATCCAATTCCAGACCTCCTGTCTCATCTGACAGACATGGTTTACCTGAACATTTCAGACGTAAAGCTGATCCCACGGTTTTTCCATTTCCATTGATAGCCAGACAAACTACACTCTCCTCCCCTGTCCATCATATACTTTTTATCTTTCCATATGGTTTCCAGTAGGAAGATTTACAGAAGTAAATGGAAAAGATGCACCCGTAAGACATTAACCCCTTTTTCACACCAATACATAAAGTCTTTGAGTTTCTGTCCACAGTCTTTAATGAAGGGGCTAGTTTTTCTACTGTTAATGTACAACTAGCAGCCATTTCTAATTTTCATAGAGGGATTAGCACTTCTACCTTAGCCACTTCAAAACTTTGTAAGGCTTTTATGAGGCGTACCTGTAGAACAGAGCATGTGTATGTAACTTTAAGAAGCATTTCCAGATGTAAGCACGTGCATATAAACAGTGAGTATGTGCAGGCAGCAGTACCATTTTGAGAGAACAGCCAGAGTGTTAACATGTATGAGTGTGGTAGTCAGTCTGTTTATAAGTTAAGTTTAAGTTACAAAGCCTCATTCCTGATGTGCTTGTGTGTAATAAAGCTGCTTGAATTGAACCCACAACCGCTTGTCTGTTTTATCCTTACCAGACAAGTAATATGGTGTCAGAACTGGGAGCAAGAGTGCAACTTCTTCATGCCAAGAAGTACAGCGTTGAAGTTATATGGAGCAGGTTGGGTGATAGTGCTCAAATAATCAAAAAGGGCCAGAAACAAACTAAAGGTAACCAAAACTTGCACAAATTATTTATTTTGCAAAGAAAATGAAACAGAGCTTTCATACGGCAAAAAATGCATTATTAATCAAATGTGTAGCACAAAACATATTATTAATCAAACAAAAGGCACAAAACATATTATTAATTAAACAAAATGTTCAAAGCTATAATATTTGATAAAACTAGCAGAAGTATTCATATGGGGCTCAGAATTACTTGTAGTTTGCATAACGAGGATGTTTAAAGTAAAACAATCACAACAAAAGTACAATGGACATGATAAGATGTTAAATGGGCAGAGCAAGACGACTGCATGTCTTTTAGTAGAAGACTGTGTTTTGAGCATAAATTACTATTTTGCATTGGCCAAAACTATTCATAGCATAACTAGAGTTGTTCAAGGTATCTCATAGTGTGCAAAGTGTTTGCAGAGTGTATGCTTTATTATGGTGCAATTATTCCAAAGAGTTTGCTGTGTGCAAATTACAGTTATATTGCAAAGTGCTGTCAAAGTACAACCATTTTGAAAGGTTTCTTGTGCTGTGTAAAATTTATTTGCAGAGTGCCGCCATTTCAAAGTGTTTCTTATACTGTACAGAGTTAGTTCGCAAAGTACAGCCATTTTGAAAAGTTCTTCTGTTGTGTACAGTGCATTCGCAAAGTGCATTCATTTCAAAGTGTTTCTTACTCCAAGCTTCTTCTGCTGTGTACAGTTTATTCACAGAGTACAGTCATTTCAAAGTATTTCTTACACTGATAAGGAGTGGTTTTACAAAGTACAGTGATTTTAAAGTATTCTTGTGTTACTGAGACCTATTTGGCAAAGCGCAGTTATTTCAAAGAGTTTGTTGTGCTATTGGGCATAATTACAAGTTCTTGCATAAAATTCTGGCATATATGTATGTGTGTGTATGTTTGTACAAAATTTCAAGCACCTTCACCACTGTGTGGTGATATGGCAGAGGCATTTTACAGACCTAGTCCACTTGTGTTTGATCATAATATTGCAGAGAATTGGAGAGTATTTGAGCAGGAATATGATATTTTCATACAAGCAGGTTTTACTGACAAATATGCACATACAAGGGCATTCATTTTGCTTAACTTAGCTGGGTTAGAGGCCATTGTGAGAGAGCGTTCATTTGTGTATGCACCAGCAGTATATAAAGGCGAGGGGGAAAATCACCATATTGTTGTACTGGCTGAATCAAGGGAAGACCCTGAGTGTTTAAACACACATTTACAGGAATGTGCAACCCTTAGACAAAAGTTACATTAGAGAGGCACCTATTTTATGTACGAGATCAAAAGCCAGGTGAAACTTTTGCAGCTTATATCACTAACTTGAGAAATAAGACTAAAACGTGTCAATATGGTGACTTGAAAGATGTGTTAATAAAGGACAGGCTTTTGTGTGGTGTTAATAGTGATGCAGTCAGGAAGATTTTGCTTTGTGACAGTGACTTAACATTGAGCAAAGCCATAGAGATTTGTCAACTCCATGAGGTCACAGAAAGACACAAGTATGCTTACAAGTGACAACAGCTTACTTTCAGCAGCCTCTAGAGCAAGTGTAGACAGCATGCAGCACATGGCAAGCAGAAGCAGGCAAAAGCACATGGCAACTGCAACTCCTGCAGGATTTCTTGGGAAGACCCGTAACTTTCTAGCAAGCTCCAAGGCTAGAGAGAAGTGCTTAGCATTTGGTTAGCAACGCCATAAGTGTAAAAATATGGAACCACTTTCAAAAGTTTTGTAAATTAAGCAAGCCTAATTCAGTTATTGAGAAAGGTCACTCAAAAAAAACAAGTTGATGATACAGAAAGCTGCAACCCTATATTCTATGTAGATGGTGTATCAGTGGTTAGTGAAAAGGTTAATGCAGTAGATTTATAGGCAAAAAATTAAGTATTTTGTACTGTCTTGATCTGTGGTAAGCCCACAGAGCTCAAAGTAGACACTAGTTCAAAGTGCAATGTGATGTCAGCAGAAACATTTGCTAGAGTGAGAGCTGGTGAGCAACTTAATTTGGCCAATTGTGTGAAGCTTGTTGCTTATGGAGATGAAGAGATTCAAACTGAAGGCTCAGTAGTGTTTTCATGCTATTTGGCTGGGAACATTTACAACTTGCAATTTTATGCAGTCTGAAGACCTTTGCAGTCATTATTAGATCTCAGAGACAGTTTGAGAATGAAACTGCTTTCTTTTACCAAAGAAGTGCATCATGTAAGAACATGTCCCAGTTCCAGCTTCAGTGATGCTATTTTCTCAGAGTATGTTGATGTTTTTGATGACAGGTTAGACAAACTTCCAGTTGTGTACTCCATGAAAGTAGACCCAGAGGTCAGCCCAGTGGTCAGACCAGCAAGGGGAGTTCCAATGGCTATGTAGGACAAAGTCAAAGTCCAGTTAGACAAAATGGTGCAGCAAGGTGTGATTTGTCCAATCACAGAACCAAGTGGGTGTCTTCCATGGCAGCCACTTATAAAAAAAGTTCAGATGAGACCTCATCATCCTATGCGTACAGTCGAGGAGGTTGCCACCCTCATGCCAAATTCCACTGTTTTATCTTTCTTAGATGCAAAGAGTTCATTTTGGCAAGAAATGCTTGATCGCAAGTCTTCACTACTGACCCCCCATTTGGTATATACAGATTCCCCAGGATTCCTTTTGGAATAAATTATGCCAGTGAAGTCTTTCAGAGTGCAATAGAGCAATTTTGTTCTACTATCTGTGTGATATAATAGTTGATGATTTACTGGTTGGAGGCAATGTTGAAGCAGAGCATGACAGAAACCTCAGGAAAGTTCTGGACAGAGCACATGAAGTGAACTTAAAGCTCAGTCCCCTGAAATGTAAATTCATCTATCAGAAGTTACTTATGTAGGTCATTTATTTACCAGTACTGGCTTATGACCAGACCCTTCTAAGCAAGCAGCCATTACTGAGATGCTATCCCCAGATAATGTCCAAAAATTACGGTGTTTTCTTGGTATGATTGACTATTTTGGCAATTTTATCCCTGACTTTAGTAAGTTACCAGCACCTTTAAGAGAGATGACATGCAAAAATGTTGCCTGGTCATGGTTAGAACAACCAAAAAAAAGCATTTGATAACCTCAAACAGCAAATTGTTGACCCGTCTACATTGAGATACTATGATGTCCACAAACCAGTAGTTCTTTCCTGTGATGCTTCAAAGTTCAATATTAGTGCAGTTATTCTTCAGGAGGGCATACCTGTTACCTAGTAAGCAGTCTCAGTCCAGAAAACAAAACAAAGAACCAAAATACTGGACAGAGAAGGGCAAAGTACTATGATGGAGAACACAAGTTTATTTTTAATGCACAATTAAGAAACACGTTTTCGTCCAAGTAACTCCCAGACTTCTTCAGAAATGAGCAATCTTTAAGCCCAAATAGTTTTATACACACTTAAAATGAATCAGGTGATAAATCAATTAAGCATTTAAAAAAACATCCTTAAAAATGCGAAGCTGAAATAAAACCCATACTAAAACTTTAAAATGACATATTAAAATAGGCAAATTAAAATTGTCAAATAACTTAAAATATACGCTTATGTATAAAAAAGTATTGAGACATATCATAAAATAAATAAATAACATACCAATCATTAGATATATAAGAACATGAACATTTCTAATATATGTACCAGATGGATGAAATGTTTAAAAAATATATAAATAAAAAACATGAATAAAGAATAGGAATAAATTCATAATTTAGCTGCCCTTAATTTAAGTAAGGGTGCAAGTGAAATATGTTCGTTGAGACCTGAGGCTTTGTTGTCTTCTAAAAATAGCTGCCAATAGGTCTCTCTATATTCTAATTTATGTTCCCAGGGCCCACCTCTGGGTTCCTTGCATACAGTTTCTAACACAAAAAAGAAAAACTTGGCATTGATACATGAAAGAGTATGCTTGTACAGTGCGTTGTTGACATTGCACTTATTAATATCATTCATGTGTTCATAAATTCTACGTTTGAGGTGTCTCTCAGTTTTGCCAATGTAGAAACTATTGCAGCCCCCACAGGTAACCAAATAGACCAGGCCCTGGGAATTACTGTTAGTATATGTTTTGGCAGTTAATGTTTTGGCTCTACTGGTTAATAGAACCATTTCCTTGTTAATAATAAAAGTGCATTGGTTACACGCCCCACATTTATAAGTACCTTTCTTTCTGTGTGTGAGGCTTTAAAACTTCAGCTTGGCAAGCTAAGAACTTGGTTATATTCAACTGGACGTATAAGAGAATTTAAGTACCTTTTTATGCACTTTTTCTTTTAAAAAATACAGTATTTAAATTGATTTAAACTGTGTATGAAGGAGTGTTGAAGGAATTTTTAACTGGTTATTCTGCTCTTCAGTAACTTGAACTAAAAGCTAGTGTTGGCTGAATTTTGTTATTTGCTAGTAATTACAGGTGTGGGGGTAGCCACATTCAGTGATTTCCTGTCCTTGCATATTTAAACTGGTGCATGTGAAATAATTCCTGCTTTAAAACTTCAGCTTGGCAAGCTAAGAACTTGGTTATATTCAACTGGACGTATAAGAGAATTTAAGTACCTTTTATGCACTTTTTCTTTTAAAAATACAGTATTTAAATTGATTTAAACTGTGTATGAAGGAGTGTTGAAGGAATTTTTAACTGGTTATTCTGCTCTTCAGTAACTTGAACTAAAAGCTAGTGTTGGCTGAATTTTGTTATTTGCTAGTAATTACAGGTGTGGGGGTAGCCACATTCAGTGATTTCCTGTCCTTGCATATTTAAACTGGTGCATGTGAAATAATTCCTGCTTTAAAACTTCAGCTTGGCAAGCTAAGAACTTGGTTATATTCAACTGGACGTATAAGAGAATTTAAGTACCTTTTTATGCACTTTTTCTTTTAAAAAATACAGTATTTAAATTGATTTAAACTGTGTATGAAGGAGTGTTGGAGGAATGTTTAACTGGTTATTCTGCTCTTCAGTAACTTGAACTAAAAGCTAGTGTTGGCTGAATTTTGTTATTTGCTAGTAATTACAGGTGTGGGGGTAGCCACATTCAGTGATTTCCTGTCCTTGCATATTTAAACTGGTGCATGTGAAATAATTCCTGCATTAAAACTTCAGCTTGGCAAGCTAAGAACTTGGTTATATTCAACTGGACGTATAAGAGAATTTAAGTACCTTTTTATGCACTTTTTCTTTTAAAAAATACAGTATTTAAATTGATTTAAACTGTGTATGAAGGAGTGTTGAAGGAATTTTTAACTGGTTATTCTGCTCTTCAGTAACTTGAACTAAAAGCTAGTGTTGGCTGAATTTTGTTATTTGCTAGTAATTACAGGTGTGGGGTAGCCACATTCAGTGATTTCCTGTCCTTGCATATTTAAACTGGTGCATGTGAAATAATTCCTGCTTTAAAACTTCAGCTTGGCAAGCTAAGAACTTGGTTATATTCAACTGGACGAATAAGAGAATTTAAGTACCTTTTTATGCACTTTTTCTTTTAAAAAATACAGTATTTAAATTGATTTAAACTGTGTATGAAGGAGTGTTGAAGGAATTTTTAACTGGTTATTCTGCTCTTCAGTAACTTGAACTAAAAGCTAGTGTTGGCTGAATTTTGTTATTTGCTAGTAATTACAGGTGTGGGGGTAGCCACATTCAGTGATTTCCTGTCCTTGCATATTTAAACTGGTGCATGTGAAATAATTCCTGCTTTAAAACTTCAGCTTGGCAAGCTAAGAACTTGGTTATATTCAACTGGACGTATAAGAGAATTTAAGTACCTTTTTATGCACTTTTTCTTTTAAAAAATACAGTATTTAAATTGATTTAAACTGTGTATGAAGGAGTGTTGAAGGAATTTTTAACTGGTTATTCTGCTCTTCAGTAACTTGAACTAAAAGCTAGTGTTGGCTGAATTTTGTTATTTGCTAGTAATTACAGGTGTGGGGTAGCCACATTCAGTGATTTCCTGTCCTTGCATATTTAAACTGGTGCATGTGAAATAATTCCTGCTTTAAAACTTCAGCTTGGCAAGCTAAGAACTTGGTTATATTCAACTGGACGTATAAGAGAATTTAAGTACCTTTTATGCACTTTTTCTTTTACAAAATACAGTATTTAAATTGATTTAAACTGTGTATGAAGGAGTGTTGAAGGAATTTTTAACTGGTTATTCTGCTCTTCAGTAACTTGAACTAAAAGCTAGTGTTGGCTGAATTTTGTTATTTGCTAGTAATTACAGGTGTGGGGGTAGCCACATTCAGTGATTTCCTGTCCTTGCATATTTAAACTGGTGCATGTGAAATAATTCCTGCTTTAAAACTTCAGCTTGGCAAGCTAAGAACTTGGTTATATTCAACTGGACGTATAAGAGAATTTAAGTACCTTTTTATGCACTTTTTCTTTTAAAAATACAGTATTTAAATTGATTTAAACTGTGTATGAAGGAGTGTTGAAGGAATTTTTAACTGGTTATTCTGCTCTTCAGTAACTTGAACTAAAAGCTAGTGTTGGCTGAATTTTGTTATTTGCTAGTAATTACAGGTGTGGGGGTAGCCACATTCAGTGATTTCCTGTCCTTGCATATTTAAACTGGTGCATGTGAAATAATTCCTGCTTTAAAACTTCAGCTTGGCAAGCTAAGAACTTGGTTATATTCAACTGGACGTATAAGAGAATTTAAGTACCTTTTTATGCACTTTTTCTTTTAAAAATACAGTATTTAAATTGATTTAAACTGTGTATGAAGGAGTGTTGAAGGAATTTTTAACTGGTTATTCTGCTCTTCAGTAACTTGAACTAAAAGCTAGTGTTGGCTGAATTTTGTTATTTGCTAGTAATTACAGGTGTGGGGTAGCCACATTCAGTGATTTCCTGTCCTTGCATATTTAAACTGGTGCATGTGAAATAATTCCTGCTTTAAAACTTCAGCTTGGCAAGCTAAGAACTTGGTTATATTCAACTGGACGTATAAGAGAATTTAAGTACCTTTTTATGCACTTTTTCTTTTAAAAAATACAGTATTTAAATTGATTTAAACTGTGTATGAAGGAGTGTTGAAGGAATTTTTAACTGGTTATTCTGCTCTTCAGTAACTTGAACTAAAAGCTAGTGTTGGCTGAATTTTGTTATTTGCTAGTAATTACAGGTGTGGGGGTAGCCACATTCAGTGATTTCCTGTCCTTGCATATTTAAACTGGTGCATGTGAAATAATTCCTGCTTTAAAACTTCAGCTTGGCAAGCTAAGAACTTGGTTATATTCAACTGGACGTATAAGAGAATTTAAGTACCTTTTATGCACTTTTTCTTTTAAAAATACAGTATTTAAATTGATTTAAACTGTGTATGAAGGAGTGTTGAAGGAATTTTTAACTGGTTATTCTGCTCTTCAGTAACTTGAACTAAAAGCTAGTGTTGGCTGAATTTTGTTATTTGCTAGTAATTACAGGTGTGGGGGTAGCCACATTCAGTGATTTCCTGTCCTTGCATATTTAAACTGGTGCATGTGAAATAATTCCTGCTTTAAAACTTCAGCTTGGCAAGCTAAGAACTTGGTTATATTCAACTGGACGTATAAGAGAATTTAAGTACCTTTTATGCACTTTTTCTTTTAAAAAATACAGTATTTAAATTGATTTAAACTGTGTATGAAGGAGTGTTGAAGGAATTTTTAACTGGTTATTCTGCTCTTCAGTAACTTGAACTAAAAGCTAGTGTTGGCTGAATTTTGTTATTTGCTAGTAATTACAGGTGTGGGGGTAGCCACATTCAGTGATTTCCTGTCCTTGCATATTTAAACTGGTGCATGTGAAATAATTCCTGCTTTAAAACTTCAGCTTGGCAAGCTAAGAACTTGGTTATATTCAACTGGACGTATAAGAGAATTTAAGTACCTTTTATGCACTTTTTCTTTTAAAAATACAGTATTTAAATTGATTTAAACTGTGTATGAAGGAGTGTTGAAGGAATTTTTAACTGGTTATTCTGCTCTTCAGTAACTTGAACTAAAAGCTAGTGTTGGCTGAATTTTGTTATTTGCTAGTAATTACAGGTGTGGGGTAGCCACATTCAGTGATTTCCTGTCCTTGCATATTTAAACTGGTGCATGTGAAATAATTCCTGCTTTAAAACTTCAGCTTGGCAAGCTAAGAACTTGGTTATATTCAACTGGACGTATAAGAGAATTTAAGTACCTTTTTATGCACTTTTTCTTTTAAAAATACAGTATTTAAATTGATTTAAACTGTGTATGAAGGAGTGTTGAAGGAATTTTTAACTGGTTATTCTGCTCTTCAGTAACTTGAACTAAAAGCTAGTGTTGGCTGAATTTTGTTATTTGCTAGTAATTACAGGTGTGGGGGTAGCCACATTCAGTGATTTCCTGTCCTTGCATATTTAAACTGGTGCATGTGAAATAATTCCTGCTTTAAAACTTCAGCTTGGCAAGCTAAGAACTTGGTTATATTCAACTGGACGTATAAGAGAATTTAAGTACCTTTTATGCACTTTTTCTTTTAAAAATACAGTATTTAAATTGATTTAAACTGTGTATGAAGGAGTGTTGAAGGAATTTTTAACTGGTTATTCTGCTCTTCAGTAACTTGAACTAAAAGCTAGTGTTGGCTGAATTTTGTTATTTGCTAGTAATTACAGGTGTGGGGGTAGCCACATTCAGTGATTTCCTGTCCTTGCATATTTAAACTGGTGCATGTGAAATAATTCCTGCTTTAAAACTTCAGCTTGGCAAGCTAAGAACTTGGTTATATTCAACTGGACGTATAAGAGAATTTAAGTACCTTTTTATGCACTTTTTCTTTTAAAAATACAGTATTTAAATTGATTTAAACTGTGTATGAAGGAGTGTTGAAGGAATTTTTAACTGGTTATTCTGCTCTTCAGTAACTTGAACTAAAAGCTAGTGTTGGCTGAATTTTGTTATTTGCTAGTAATTACAGGTGTGGGGGTAGCCACATTCAGTGATTTCCTGTCCTTGCATATTTAAACTGGTGCATGTGAAATAATTCCTGCTTTAAAACTTCAGCTTGGCAAGCTAAGAACTTGGTTATATTCAACTGGACGTATAAGAGAATTTAAGTACCTTTTATGCACTTTTTCTTTTAAAAAATACAGTATTTAAATTGATTTAAACTGTGTATGAAGGAGTGTTGAAGGAATTTTTAACTGGTTATTCTGCTCTTCAGTAACTTGAACTAAAAGCTAGTGTTGGCTGAATTTTGTTATTTGCTAGTAATTACAGGTGTGGGGTAGCCACATTCAGTGATTTCCTGTCCTTGCATATTTAAACTGGTGCATGTGAAATAATTCCTGCTTTAAAACTTCAGCTTGGCAAGCTAAGAACTTGGTTATATTCAACTGGACGTATAAGAGAATTTAAGTACCTTTTTATGCACTTTTTCTTTTAAAAATACAGTATTTAAATTGATTTAAACTGTGTATGAAGGAGTGTTGAAGGAATTTTTAACTGGTTATTCTGCTCTTCAGTAACTTGAACTAAAAGCTAGTGTTGGCTGAATTTTGTTATTTGCTAGTAATTACAGGTGTGGGGGTAGCCACATTCAGTGATTTCCTGTCCTTGCA
Source organism: Protopterus annectens (assembly GCF_019279795.1). Taxonomy (NCBI): domain Eukaryota; kingdom Metazoa; phylum Chordata; order Ceratodontiformes; family Protopteridae; genus Protopterus; species Protopterus annectens. The sequence continues at coordinate 623,132,153 of NC_056746.1, read as the reverse complement.
TATTTAAACTGGTGCATGTGAAATAATTCCTGCTTTAAAACTTCAGCTTGGCAAGCTAAGAACTTGGTTATATTCAACTGGACGTATAAGAGAATTTAAGTACCTTTTATGCACTTTTCTTTTAAAAATACAGTATTTAAATTGATTTAAACTGTGTATGAAGGAGTGTTGAAGGAATTTTTAACTGGTTATTCTGCTCTTCAGTAACTTGAACTAAAAGCTAGTGTTGGCTGAATTTTGTTATTTGCTAGTAATTACAGGTGTGGGGGTAGCCACATTCAGTGATTTCCTGTCCTTGCATATTTAAACTGGTGCATGTGAAATAATTCCTGCTTTAAAACTTCAGCTTGGCAAGCTAAGAACTTGGTTATATTCAACTGGACGTATAAGAGAATTTAAGTACCTTTTTATGCACTTTTTCTTTTAAAAATACAGTATTTAAATTGATTTAAACTGTGTATGAAGGAGTGTTGAAGGAATTTTTAACTGGTTATTCTGCTCTTCAGTAACTTGAACTAAAAGCTAGTGTTGGCTGAATTTTGTTATTTGCTAGTAATTACAGGTGTGGGGGTAGCCACATTCAGTGATTTCCTGTCCTTGCATATTTAAACTGGTGCATGTGAAATAATTCCTGCTTTAAAACTTCAGCTTGGCAAGCTAAGAACTTGGTTATATTCAACTGGACGTATAAGAGAATTTAAGTACCTTTTATGCACTTTTTCTTTTAAAAATACAGTATTTAAATTGATTTAAACTGTGTATGAAGGAGTGTTGAAGGAATTTTTAACTGGTTATTCTGCTCTTCAGTAACTTGAACTAAAAGCTAGTGTTGGCTGAATTTTGTTATTTGCTAGTAATTACAGGTGTGGGGGTAGCCACATTCAGTGATTTCCTGTCCTTGCATATTTAAACTGGTGCATGTGAAATAATTCCTGCTTTAAAACTTCAGCTTGGCAAGCTAAGAACTTGGTTATATTCAACTGGACGTATAAGAGAATTTAAGTACCTTTTTATGCACTTTTTCTTTTAAAAATACAGTATTTAAATTGATTTAAACTGTGTATGAAGGAGTGTTGAAGGAATTTTTAACTGGTTATTCTGCTCTTCAGTAACTTGAACTAAAAGCTAGTGTTGGCTGAATTTTGTTATTTGCTAGTAATTACAGGTGTGGGGTAGCCACATTCAGTGATTTCCTGTCCTTGCATATTTAAACTGGTGCATGTGAAATAATTCCTGCTTTAAAACTTCAGCTTGGCAAGCTAAGAACTTGGTTATATTCAACTGGACGTATAAGAGAATTTAAGTACCTTTTTATGCACTTTTCTTTTAAAAATACAGTATTTAAATTGATTTAAACTGTGTATGAAGGAGTGTTGAAGGAATTTTTAACTGGTTATTCTGCTCTTCAGTAACTTGAACTAAAAGCTAGTGTTGGCTGAATTTTGTTATTTGCTAGTAATTACAGCTGTGGGGGTAGCCACATTCAGTGATTTCCTGTCCTTGCATATTTAAACTGGTGCATGTGAAATAATTCCTGCTTTAAAACTTCAGCTTGGCAAGCTAAGAACTTGGTTATATTCAACTGGACGTATAAGAGAATTTAAGTACCTTTTTATGCACGTTTTCTTTTAAAAATAGAGTATTTAAATTGATTTAAACTGTGTATGAAGGAGTGTTGAAGGAATTTTAACTGGTTATTCTGCTCTTCAGTAACTTGAACTAAAAGCTAGTGTTGGCTGAATTTTGTTATTTGCTAGTAATTACAGGTGTGGGGTAGCCACATTCAGTGATTTCCTGTCCTTGCATATTTAAACTGGTGCATGTGAAATAATTCCTGCTTTAAAACTTCAGCTTGGCAAGCTAAGAACTTGGTTATATTCAACTGGACGTATAAGAGAATTTAAGTACCTTTTTATGCACTTTTTCTTTTAAAAATACAGTATTTAAATTGATTTAAACTGTGTATGAAGGAGTGTTGAAGGAATTTTTAACTGGTTATTCTGCTCTTCAGTAACTTGAACTAAAAGCTAGTGTTGGCTGAATTTTGTTATTTGCTAGTAATTACAGGTGTGGGGGTAGCCACATTCAGTGATTTCCTGTCCTTGCATATTTAAACTGGTGCATGTGAAATAATTCCTGCTTTAAAACTTCAGCTTGGCAAGCTAAGAACTTGGTTATATTCAACTGGACGTATAAGAGAATTTAAGTACCTTTTATGCACTTTTTCTTTTAAAAATACAGTATTTAAATTGATTTAAACTGTGTATGAAGGAGTGTTGAAGGAATTTTTAACTGGTTATTCTGCTCTTCAGTAACTTGAACTAAAAGCTAGTGTTGGCTGAATTTTGTTATTTGCTAGTAATTACAGGTGTGGGGGTAGCCACATTCAGTGATTTCCTGTCCTTGCATATTTAAACTGGTGCATGTGAAATAATTCCTGCTTTAAAACTTCAGCTTGGCAAGCTAAGAACTTGGTTATATTCAACTGGACGTATAAGAGAATTTAAGTACCTTTTTATGCACTTTTTCTTTTAAACAATACAGTATTTAAATTGATTTAAACTGTGTATGAAGGAGTGTTGAAGGAATTTTTAACTGGTTATTCTGCTCTTCAGTAACTTGAACTAAAAGCTAGTGTTGGCTGAATTTTGTTATTTGCTAGTAATTACAGGTGTGGGGTAGCCACATTCAGTGATTTCCTGTCCTTGCATATTTAAACTGGTGCATGTGAAATAATTCCTGCTTTAAAACTTCAGCTTGGCAAGCTAAGAACTTGGTTATATTCAACTGGACGTATAAGAGAATTTAAGTACCTTTTTATGCACTTTTTCTTTTAAAAATACAGTATTTAAATTGATTTAAACTGTGTATGAAGGAGTGTTGAAGGAATTTTTAACTGGTTATTCTGCTCTTCAGTAACTTGAACTAAAAGCTAGTGTTGGCTGAATTTTGTTATTTGCTAGTAATTACAGGTGTGGGGGTAGCCACATTCAGTGATTTCCTGTCCTTGCATATTTAAACTGGTGCATGTGAAATAATTCCTGCTTTAAAACTTCAGCTTGGCAAGCTAAGAACTTGGTTATATTCAACTGGACGTATAAGAGAATTTAAGTACCTTTTATGCACTTTTTCTTTTAAAAATACAGTATTTAAATTGATTTAAACTGTGTATGAAGGAGTGTTGAAGGAATTTTTAACTGGTTATTCTGCTCTTCAGTAACTTGAACTAAAAGCTAGTGTTGGCTGAATTTTGTTATTTGCTAGTAATTACAGGTGTGGGGGTAGCCACATTCAGTGATTTCCTGTCCTTGCATATTTAAACTGGTGCATGTGAAATAATTCCTGCTTTAAAACTTCAGCTTGGCAAGCTAAGAACTTGGTTATATTCAACTGGACGTATAAGAGAATTTAAGTACCTTTTTATGCACTTTTTCTTTTAAAAATACAGTATTTAAATTGATTTAAACTGTGTATGAAGGAGTGTTGAAGGAATTTTTAACTGGTTATTCTGCTCTTCAGTTATTCCCACCCACTCGCCCTGTTTTTGTTTTGGTGTTAATCTTAGTGGCATTGAAACTGCCCGCCCCTCAGCCTGCCTCTGGGCCCATCTCATTTGCTCACTCAACTGAGTGCAGTGAGATCATATTCTGATTTCAGGCACTCCTACTGTGTACAAAGAGAGCATCTGGGAAATAGAAAAAAAAAATTAAGCTTATTTCCTGCCTTTCTTGTTAAGTGGTACAGACTATTTGTAGGCTTCTGAGCCCCCAAGCCCTTCTGTGTTTGAGGGAAGCCTTCTAGCTTGTTTTTTTTTTCTTGTAACTAGCCAGTTTTCTAGTTTCAGCACTCAAATCTGTTTCTTTGATCTCAGCACTTGTTCAGAAAAAAAAAAAAAAAAAAAAAAATTTCATCTGCTTTTACTGTACTTGTGTTTTTACCTACTTCTTTTTACTTTTGCATCATCTTAAAATACTCAATTGTATTTATTACTGCTTGGTGTAACTCATTCTAAGCCTTTTGGTTTAAACACTTGGGCTTCGGACCAGTTAGTTGTTTTGCACTGAGAGGTTTGTGGTCTGCACTGTTGTGGCAGAACAGGTAGCTTACATCCTTCTAGATTGAGAACTGCTGATTGAGGGCTCAGTGTCTGTTATTCTAAAAGTGTATTAATTCTGGTTTAAGCACTTGGGCTTTCAAGCCAGTTATTTTACATTAAGAGGGTTCGTGGTCTGCACTCTTGTGGGAGGAGAGGCTGGACTCTGCCCTTCTGAGCTGGGAATTTCTGGTTAAAGGCTTATAGTGCATGCATATCTGAACTGTTTCTTACTGAAGTTGGTGCGCCTTGTTTGCTGTGGCATAGACTGGATTCGGGCCTGCTTTATCTAGCTTTGTTTGTGTAACTTGAGCACTAATCCATACATTCTCTAAAGTATTCAATGGTATTTATTACTGCTTGGTTGTAACTTGATTAAAGTGTAGCTATCATTCAAGTCTTTTGGATTAAGCACTTGGGCTTCAGACCAGTTGTTTTACATTAGGAAGGTTTGTGGCAAGCACTGTGGTGGCAGGACAGGTAGCTTTCATCCTTCTAAGTTGGGAACTGCTGATTGAGAGCCCAGTGTCCAAGTGTATTAGTTCTGGTTTAGGCACTTGGGCTTCAGGCCAGTTATTTTACATTAAGAAGGTTCGTGGACTGCACTCTTGTGGGAGAAGAGGCTGGACTCTGCCCTTCTGAGCTGGGAATTTTCTGGTTAAAGGTTTATAGTGCCTGAATATTTGAACTGTATCTTACTGAAATTGGTTCACCTTGTTTGCTCTAGCATAGACTAGATCCAGGCCTACTGAATCTAGCTTTGTTTATATACTTGTTGTTTGTTTGCTTGTTATTTCCCTGGAAGCTAATTCACCTAATCGCAACTTCTCAGCGCTTCTGTGGATCACTAGTGATATCTGCATTGCTTACTGTACTTATTTCCTTGTTTCACTTGAAAGAAAGTTACTGTTTGCCGTTTTTGCATTTAGTTACTTGTATCACATTGCACTCAAGTTACCTGGCACTTGCTCACTAAAGCAATTATATAAGTCAGCACTAAAAATTAAAAGCACTACACCCTCACTCCCCACTGGCCCTTGTTTTCAATTAAGGATTTCCCAATATTATTCTAGCATGTCCAAAGGTCAGTTGTCAATCTCCTCTCCGGTCCAGCTGGTGAATCTGGGAATCTTGAGGCAATGTTATAACTGCCTCATGTACACAGACAACCCTCTCCTCCTCCCACATAACACAAATACTTGCGAGAGATGCAGCTATTTAGCCAAACTGGAGGCTGAGCTCTCTCAACTCAGGACTGGCAAGACCAGACAGGAGGAGAAGGCAACTACACACACCACAAAACCAGCCTCACATAATGCTACCACTCCACTGAATCAAACACATAAACACACAAAGACATACTCGGAGGCTCTGAGTAAAATTTACCTAAACAGCAGAGGCCTCCAAAGCAGACACCCAAACAACTGCTACCTCAAGACACCCCACAAGCAACACATAAACCACAAAAGCAGTGTGCAAAGCAGTCACAGCCCTTAAGGCCAAATACAACACCAAACATACTTGTCATAGGTGACTCCATAGTCAGACACACTGGCGTCCCACTCACCAGGCTGAACAAGGAGAGGGTCACAGTAAGCTGCCTATCGGGCGCTAGAATCCGCCACATAACACAAGCACTCGGGTCACTCCACAGCAAGTACAAATATGACACAGTCATTGTCCATGCTGGTGTGAGCGACCTGAGGCGATACCTCCCTGGACTGCATGAAAAGAGACATAGAGGAGCTCTCTGATTATGTAGCCCAGGCAGGTATGACCCTAACCCTGAGCAGTATCCTTCCTTCACCAAGAATGATGCCACAATATAGAGACAAGATGATCAGCTTTAACAATTGGCTTAATGTCTGGTGTCATTCAAAGGGGATCCAGTGTCTGTCTGCCTGGGATGACATGCTTGACAAGCCACGCTGCTTCGCAAGGGACGGCTTGCACCTGTCACCCTGGGATTCCGGATATTGGCTAAGGCTCTTGCCACCCCATAGTGCCTTTTTAGGCAAGGCTCAAATTCTAAACCTACCACCCTAGAAAACAAAAATGGGAAGAAATTGAGGGTAATGCTGCTCAATGCCAGAAGTCTAAATCTCAAAATGCACGCACTCGAGGCCCTTCTCAGTATGGAGAACATCGATGTCTGTGCTGTAACTGAAACCTGGTTCAAGGCTCCTGAGAGCACCCGGCACTATTAGGTTTTACCTCATATCATGCGTTCCGGCCCCAAAACCCGGACCACTCCACAAAAGGAGGGTGTATCCATATTCATAAAGGATACTCACACCTCCAGGTTGGTGGCAACGCATGAAGCTTGAAACCATCCAGGTGCAACTAACAATAGGCAAAACTGCTCTACAAATTGTAGCATGCTACAGGCCACCCTCTCAAACTCAGGAACCCCACACAGCCTTCCTGAAGACACTGGAGGGTATAAATGTATCTCCAAACACCATCATATTGGGTGACTTCAACTACCCGAATATAGACTGGGAACATTACTCAAGCCCTAACTTTCTAGCCCAACGGTTCCTGGAGTTCATAAATTCAAATGCCATGGAACAGCTAGTCACTGTTCCCACGAGAGGAGAAAATATACTAGATCTCATTGTCACAAACATGGGGACAAAATGCTCCACCGGAAGTATATCCCTCATTGGTGAGATCTGATCATAAACTAATCTCACTGGAAATCCACATCCCGCCCCCACCCAAACAAAAAAGACCATAGTGAAGAACTTCTCTAAAGCAAACTTCACACTACTCAAGACTGGTGTGGTATCCTTCAAGGCCCCTGAGTCAGAGGAAACCACAACCCAAGCTGCGGAAGCCCTTACAAATGCCTTCTATGAACACCTCCAGGACTGCATGGATCAGGCAATCCCAAATAAAACCAAGACTCTTTCCACAAAGGGCAACCGTCCAGTCTGGTGGACCCCAGCCATTAACAAACTTTACAATAAGAGGAGAAAGCTATTACATGATAGAACAAAATCCATAAAAGGGAAGTCACCCCTGATCATTATTAGCAAAAAATACGAGCACTCATAAAATCAACTAAGGCCAATTTTGAGAGAAAAATTGCCATGGATTCAAAGGACAATCACAAGGCCTTTTCAGCTATGTTAGGAACCTGGGTGGAAACTCACAGATATGCTCAGAATTAGTCCAAAATGATACAAAATCACTGAACCCACAGACATTGCCAACATACTGGCAGACAGGTTCAGTGCAAACTTCACCCCTCTCCCCTAAAGGAGAGATAACTATCCCAGCCGAGTGTAGCCTCCCGGACATCTCAAATGCGCAGGTGAAAGCTGCTCTCTCTAAAGCTAAAACACAGCATCAATGGGACCGGATGGTGTCCCCGGCTGTGTGCTACACGAGCTAAATGAGGAATTAAACCCGCACATAAGGCAGCTGTTTAATCTCAGCCTTACCACAGGATACGTGCCCAAGGAGTGGCGACGGCAACTGTGGTCCCACTCCACAAAGGTGGCGCCTCACGGACCCTGGTAATTACCACCCCATAAGCTTAACAAGTCTAGTCTGCAAAGCTATGGAGAGGATCATAATGGAGCTCATAAACAAAGATATAGGGGACTTGCAGACATTGGACCCGACCCAGTTTGGCTTTGTCAAGGGAAGATCATGCCTTTTGAACTTGGTCGACTTCTTGAAATAGTCACCAAGGCCATTGATGAGGGAAAGGCAGTCCATACAGCCTACCTTGACCTTGCAAAGGCTTTCGACACAATACCCCACTCGGGTATTGTAGAAAAACTTACCAGCTTAAATGTAAACCCATATGTCACAAGATGGGTTGCAAACTGGCTTAAGGACAGAACCCACAGGGTTAGAGTTGCTGGCGCTGTGTCAGACTCCACGCCGGTCACAAGTGGTGTCCCACAGGGCTCGGTCCTTGGCCCCCTATTGTTTGGCATCTACTTCTCAGAAGTACAGGCCAACATGGGAGGACTTTGGCTGACAAAGTTTGCAGATGACTGCAAACTGGGCGCCATAGTGGAAAGTGCATCGGACACTGATATCCTTCAGAAGGGACTCACGGAAACAGATAGCTGGTGCCAGAGCCATGGCCTGAAGTTAAACGCCAAAAAATGTATAGTCATACCCTTCGGGAAAAACAAGGTAACCCCAAGCTACCATATAGGTGGCAATCCACTAAGCACAGAAGAGGTTATCAGGGACCTGGGGACCCAGGTTGACAGTGGCCTTTCTTTTGACACTCACATTGCTAAAGTGGTTAGAAAGACCTTCTACATTGCCCACCTGATCATGAAGGGATTCACATCCAGATCTAGTGAGGTCATTGTTCCCCTGTACTCTTCACTTATCAGACCAATGATCGAGTACAATGCCCCATTCGGGATGTATCTCACCCGACATCTGCAGCAATTGGAGAGACCCCAAAAGTTCCTCACCAAAAGGATAAAGGGACTCCAAAATCTGTCATATGCTGCCAGATTGAAGAAACTCCAGCTCTATTCAGTCGCATACCGTCTGCTCAGAGGTGACATGTGCCTGACATACAAGGCCATGTCCAACCCGGAATTAATGGACATGCTCCACCTCAAAAATCCAAATCCACCAAAACCACTAGAGCAAGCGACTTAAACCTTAGCACGGATATAAATAGGGCGTGCTGGAGGGATAGATTTATCACTCAGAGACTCCTATGCTGTGGAATAAAATCCCGGTCCATGTGAGGCAGAGCACCTCGCTGACTCTGTTCAAGAGAAATCTAGACCTGTGGATGGGAGATCGTAGGTTTACCCCGGGAATCATCTCTGGGTCACTGCTGGACAGAGGCACAACAAACTAATGGGCACAGTATTTTTTCATATAAGGGGTGGCGTAAGCCACAATAATTTGGGCTAGGCTTATAAATGCCTTAGGGCAGATAGCCTAGTATAAACCTATGAACCTATGAACCTATGAACCTAAGACATCATCATGTTTCACCAACTCTAGTAAATTTTTTTATATTTCGTCCCCTCCTGAACACAACCTTAATAGGTTTATGTTTTAAATTTGGTAAATCAGTGAAACCTGAAAATTTATCCCACTCATGTATTACTATATTTTTAATATGATGGGCATTTGAACTAAAATTGGTTATGAATGCCCTACTGTAACAGGCCTCATTCAAACCAGTACGGCTATGTTAGTTAAAAAAGTCTGTACCCATACCTAGAATAGGCTTATAGATACTGTTTCTACCATGTGTATCTTCTGCTCTGATAGAATCAATGAGATCACCAGGGTAACCCCTTTCAAGAAACATTTGTTGCAACACATTCAATTCATGAACATAGTCAGAATCATCGGAAGTCATGCGACAAATACGCACATATTGACCCTTGATGATGCCTTTTTTCTGATAAAAAGGATGTGTACTATGGTAACTAATGTATATGTTGGAAAAAGTTGGATTTCTGTAAATTACAGACTTAAAAGCCAAATCAGTTTTCTGAAGCATGACATCTAAATAGTGGAGATCAGAGGAATCAACATGGTATGTCAACTTGAAAAAATCAGTACTTTGATTAAGATAAGAAATAAAATCTTTCAAAACGTTTTCACCCCCAAGCCAGAAAATACATGTCATCCAGAAACCTGGAATAAAAATTCCAATGTTGAGAGAAAATGCAATGATGTACGAATTTGTCTTCTCAAACAGATGCAATAATATCTGCAAAAGTTGGGGCACAACTAGCTCCCATTGCGACACCTATTTCTTGATGGTAAAATTCTCCTTCGGAAAATAAAAAATTGTTCTTGAGAACTAATTCTGCCAATTCATTACATAAAAAAACATCATTGTCACTGACCCCTAGTCTACTCTTTAGTGCTTCCTCAAGCCAAGTCAAACCTAGTTGGTGAGGAATAACTAAAAATAAGTCAACCACATCGATGGTGGTAAATAAAAGATCAGGTACTAACAATTCTGGTTTGATCCTACTCAGGAATTCCCATGAGTCTTTAAGTGTGTGAAGTTCACTACCCCAAAGAAGTTTTAACTTCCAGTCTAAATATTTGGCTATAGGAGATATTTTTTCTCCTTCAGATGCCACAATGGGTTTAAATGGCGGATCTTCTACACACTTATGCACCTTGGGTATCCCGAAGATGGAGGGTACGCAAGGGTATGGCTGAGACAAGTATTGATAGGTGTTATAATCAATGACACCTTGATCAAACAGATCTTTAAGTGCTAAATCAATCTTCTTATATGAAATATTAATTTTGTTAATAGAAAAGGGGTTGGGAGAGTGGCCTAATGGCTAAGGTGTTTGCCTTACAAACACAAGGTGCAAGGTTTGAGTCTCACAAGGGATAATTGGCTAGGCTTAAAATGGCTCGCAAGGGCATTTAGCCTAGTACTAATCTATGAATCTATGAACCTAATCGTGAAGAAGGGTATGAATTTTGCTGTCATAAAGAATTTTATCCATAAAGAATTTATCCATAATGCCTACCCCCCACCTTTATCAGGTTCCATAACCCGAAGTATTAGAACATAAGGTGTCTAGTAATTTTCTGTCTCTATCGTCAATATTAGAACAAGATTTAAAGGAATAAAAATTCTTGCGTATCTCATTTTCAATGGTATTTTCCAGGTTTTTTTAGCTGGGGGTGACGTGGAGGATTAAAAGTACTAAGTTTTTTTGGACATGAAGGAACAGAAGCATTTAAATCCTCACCAAAAATATTTAATAAGTTCAGCCGTCTGGTAAACATTTTTAAATCCAACAAAACTTGTGGTAAATTACTTTTCCTACTAGGCACAAACTTAAAAACTTTTATGAATAAGTTAAAAAAATCGTCAGTAATATTCAATTCACTATAACTGAATATATGAAAACCAGTTTTGCTTATTACATATGGTCTGTTGTCATCATGATCAACATCAGCTGGAGAAACTGCTGATGGTAGTTTCCTCTGCCCCCCCCCCCTCCTGTGGGGATAAGATCCCCGATAAAAATGGGTGTGTGTACTATTCTTATTTCTAAGCCTGTCTGATCTCCGGGGGCCTATCTCCTCAAAACCATCATCAACACCATTAGATTGGTGAACAACATTATCATGATGGGGACCTTCATTGTCTGATATAGATTCAACAGATTCATAATGTGTAAAACAAGAAAAAGTTTTGAGTAATGGATAATGTTTACCGTCTTTATAATCCCTAGTGTCCCTATCTATCTTTCTGTATTTCCTTTGTAAAATTCCATTACATTTGTCAATTTGGGCTTTCAGGTTAAAATACTTATTTTTCTCACTTTCAACAGAAAATAATAAATCATTAATAACACGTGAATTAAACTTGTCAATGTTCTTTTGCAAAACATCCATTTTGCGGTTGTTGTTGCGAATAATAGCTTTAATAATGTCAAAGCCGCAGTTATCAAAAATTTGCAGCAGTTCCTGGTGAAATTCACTATTGACAATTACATTATTTTGGTATTTAAGGGTTCAGGCACCTAGGCAGCGAGACATTTCCCTGTGGTACATTTTGGCTGGGGACACATGGCTGAAGTGACATTCAGCTGCAGAGAAATATAGCTGTTTGTAAATTCCCTGTGGGCAAAGAGAATCACATACTGCCATGCCCACAGCTTTAATAACCAAATGCATGGAGGCAGAATAAGTAATGATTGTTGTGCTTAGTGTACAGTACATACTTGTGTAACTAAGTCATGTAGAAGTGTGCTACAGCATGCAGGAAATCATGCCTGGTTCTGTAGTCACATTTATGCTCCAGTATGCATTTTAGTTAATGTTCTCTAGACACTGTGAAGAGGGTAGTGGTCCACACACACTGATTATAAAGGTACTGCCCATTGTGCACTGCATTTTACTGCCACTGACATGCCCTCTGGCCAGTGTGCTGCTTATGCCTGCCATATTGCCTGCAGTCTCATGTTCCCTTGGGGACCGTGGACATTGTTTTCCCCCTGTGCATTTGGTTATTGAAGTTGTAGGTATGGCAACACATTCTTCTCTTTGCCCACAGGGAATTTGCAAACAGCCATATTTCACTGCAGCTGAATGTCATTTCAGCCATTTGTCCCCAGTCAAATGTACCACAGGGGAAATGTCTCGCTGCCTAGGTGCCTGAACCCGGTATTTAAATACCCAAAGCCCCTTTGTTACAATACATAAATGTATACATTTGTTCAGATAAGAATTGTCAATACAAAGTATTTTGTACCTGGTAAGGGCATGTTGCAATTTGTCCAAAGAAGTTAAATAGGTATCCGCACAAACATCATTACCAACAGCTGTTGACGGTTTTTGAAAAACAAGTTTATCTTTTATCCATTGTTTGAATTGGATAAGGTCTCCGGTTGCCAAAGGTACTCCATTCACCCCTTCCATAATCTAATCTGTACCATTATTAGAAGCCAAAAGAACCGGCGTGGAATTGAATGCCTGGCTGTTCATATTCGGTACCTGCGCATTCGCGCCATGAATGGTTGACGTTGCATTAGAGCGAGTATGGCCTCCGGGACCAAAAATAGCTTCCTGATTACCCGGCAAATTCGAACCATGAAGAGTGGATACCAGCCCTTGAGTCATGGGTGTAAGTAGCTCAAAAAGCTGCGAAAGTTGACCCGTAAGCTTCCTGAGTTCTCCAACTTCACTTCCCAGATGAACTACTGGTGAAGAAGTAGAAGTAGAATGCCCTTCCGAAGACTCCATAAAAACAAATAACCAAGTAAGCAGTCTCAGTCCAGAAAACAAAATAAAGAACCAATATACTGGACAGAGAAGGGCAAAGTACTATGATGGAGAACACAAGTTTATTTTTAACGCACAATTAAGAAACACGTTTTCATCCAAGTAACTCCCAGACGTCTTCAGAAATGTACAATCATTAAGCCCAAATAGTTTTATACACACTTAAAATGAATCAGGTGATAAATCAAGCATTTAAACAAACATCCTTAAAAATGCGAAGCTGAAATAAAACCCATACTAAAATTTTAAAATGACATATTAAAATAGGCAAATTAAAATTGTCAAATAACTTAAAATATACACTTATGTATAAAAAAGTATTGAGACCTATCATAAAATAAATAAATAACATACCAATCATTAGATAAATAGGAACATGAACATTTCTAATATATGTACTGGATGGATGAAATGTTTAAAAATATATAAATAAAAAACATGAATAAAGAATAGGAATAAATTCATAATTTAGCTGACCTTAATTTAAGTAAGGGAGCAAGTGAAATGTGTTCTTTGAGACCTGGGGCTTTGTTGGCTTCTAAAATTAACTGCCAATAGGTCTCCCTATATTCTAATTTATGTTCCCAAGGCAACCTCTGGGTTCCTTGCATACAGTTTCTAACACAAAAAAGAAAAACTTGGCATTGATACATGAGAGAGTATGTTTGTACAGTGTGTTGTTGATGTTGCACTTATTAATATCATTCATGTGTTCATAAATTCTACGTTTGAGGTGCCTGTCAGTTTTGCCAACGTAGAAACTATCGCAGCCCCCGCAGGTAACAAAATAGACCAGGCCCTGGGAATTACAGTTAGTACAAGTTTTGGCAGTTAATGTTTTGGCTCTACTGGTTAATAGAACATTTCCTTGTTAATAATAAAAGTGCATTGGTTACACTCCCCACATTTATAAGTACCTTTCTTTCTGTGTGTGAAGACATCATTATGTTTCACCAACTCTAGTAATTTTTTTATATTTCATCCCTTCTTGAACATAACCTTAATAGGTTTACCTTTTAAATTTGGTAAATCAGTGAAACCTGAAAATTTATCCCACTCATGTATTACTATATTTTTAATATGATGGGCATTTGAACTAAAATTGGTTATGAATGCCCTACTGTAACAGGCCTCATTCAAACCAGTATGGCTATGTTGGTTAAAAAAGTCTGTACCCATACCTAGAATAGGCTTATAGATACTGTTTCTACCATGTGTAACTTCTGTTCTAATAGAATCAATGAGATCACCGGGGTAACCCCTTTCAAGAAACATTTGTTGCAACAAATTACATTCATGGACATAGTCAGAATCATCGGAGGTCATGCGACAAATATGGGTTCAGGCACCTAGGCAGCGAGACATTTCCCCTGTGGTACATTTGACTGGGGACAAATGGCTGAAATGACATTCAGCTGCAGCGAAATATGGCTGTTTGCAAATTCCCTGTGGGCAAAGAGAAGAATGTGTTGCCATACCTACAACTTCAATAACCAAATGCACAGGGGGAAAACAATGTCCACGGTCCCCAAGGGAACATGAGACTGCAGGCAATATGGCAGGCATAAGCAGCAGACTGGCCAGAGGGCATGTCAGTGGCAGTAAAATGCAGTGCACAATGGGCAGTACCTTTATAATCAGTGTGTGTGGACCACTACCCTCTTCACAGTGTCTAGAGAGCATTACCTAAAATGCATACTGGAGCATAAATGTGACTACAGAACCAGGCAGGATTTCCTGCATGCTGTAGCACACTTCTACATGACTTAGTTACACAAGTATGTACTGTACACTAAGCACAACAATCATTACTTATTCTGCCTCCATGCATTTGGTTATTAAAGCTGTGGGCATGGCAGTATGTGCTTCTCTTTGCCCACAGGGAATTTACAAGCAGCCATATTTCTCTGCAGCTGAATGTCACTTCAGCCATGTGTCCCCAGCCAAAATATACCGCAGGGAAATGTCTCGCTGCCTAGGCGCCTGAACCCGACAAATATGCACATACTGACCCTTGATGATGTCTTTTTTTTTTGATAAAAAGGATGTGTACTATGGTAACTAATGTATGTGTTAGAAAAAGTGGGTTTTCTGAAAATTACAGACTTAAAGCCCAAATCAGTTTTCTGTAGCATGACATCTAAATAGTGGAGAGCAGAGGAATCAACATGGTATGTAAACATGAAAAAATCAGTACTTTGATTAAGATAAGAAATAAAATCTTTCAAAAAGTTTTCACCCCAAGCCAGAAAATACATATGTCATCCAGAAACCTGGAATAAAAATTCCATTGTTGAGAGAAAATGCAATGATGTACGAATTTGTCTTCCCAAACAGATACAATAATATCTGCAAAAGTTGGGGCACAACTAGCTCCCATTGCGACACCTATTTCTTGATGGTAAAATTCTCCTTCAAAAAATAAAAAATTGTTCTTGAGAACCAATAACGCCAATTCATTACATAAAAAGACATCATTGTCACTGATTCCTGGTCTACTCCTTAGTGCTTCCTCAAGCCAAGTCAAACCTAGTTGGTGAGGAATAACTGAAAATAAGTCAACCACATCGATGGTGGTAAATAAAAGATCAGGTACTAACAATTCTGGTTTGATCCTACTCAGGAATTCCCATGAGTCTTTAAGTGTGTGAAGTTCACTACCCCAAAGAAGTTTTAACTTCCAGTCTAAATATTTGGCTATAGGAGATATTTTTGCTCCTTCAGATGCCACAATGGGTCTAAATGGCGGATCTTCTACACACTTATGCACCTTGGGTATCCCAAAGATGGAGGGTACATGAGGGTATGGCTGAGACAAGTATTGATAGGTGTTATAATCAATGACACCTTGATCAAACAGATCTTTAAATGCTAAATCAATCTTCTTATATGAAATATTAATTTTGTTAATAGAAACCTTACTATATCTAGAAGAATCGTGAAGGAGGGTATGCATTTTGCTGTCATAAAGAATTTTATCCATAATGACTACCCCCCCCTCACCTTTATCAGGTTCCATAATCTGAATATTAGTATTAGAACATAAGGTGTCTAGTAATTTTCTGTCTCTATCGTCAAGATTAGAACAAGATTTAAAGGAATAAAAATTCTTGCGTATCTCATTTTCAATGGTATTTTTCAGGTTTTTTAGTTGGGGGTGAAGGGCATACCTGTTACCTCTTCCTCTAAAACTCTTATCCAAACCAAGATGCAGTATGCTTAAATTGAGAAGGAACTTTTGGCAATTGTATTCACATGTTTGAAGTTCCATGACTATATCTATGGCCGAGCTATCCAAATAGAAACTGATCATCAGCCTGTAGTCACTATTTTAAAGAAGACTATGCATACAGCTCCAGCAAGAGTACAAAGAATGATGCTTAGATTACAAAAGTACAATTTCAAAATGGTCTATGCAAAAGACAGACTTCTTTATCTGGCTGATACCTTATACAGATCGCCCAGAAATACCACAGAACAGCTTGACGCAGAGAGTTTTGATTTTTATGTCATGGAAGTGCATAATTTTTCTACCATGAGACTTGATGAGCTACGAGATCACACGAGACTTGATGAGCTACAAGATCATAGAAAGACTGATCCAGTTTTGTAAAAGCTCAACCACTTCATCAGTGATGGATGGCTGTCAAAGCAATCCTGCGTACTGCCAGATGCATAACCTTATTTTCCATACAGAGATGAGATGCTGATGGAAGATGATATCCTTTTCAAAGGCCCAAAGGTTATTGTTCCTACTTCCTTACAATGTGAATATATTCATATTTGGCATCGTGGCCACCCAGGTTCTGATTGTACCAAAATAAGGGTGAGAGGACTAGTATTGTGGCCTTCCCTATCAAAGGACATTGATAAAGTAAAAACCAGGAAAAATAAGGAGATCAAAACAACAATCTAAGACACTTGCGAAAGACATTGGCAACCTTCAAACACTGGACCCCACCCAGTTTCGGTTTGTGAAGGGCCGATCTTGCCTCTTGAACCTGATTGACTTCTTTGAATCAGTCTCCAGAGCCATGGACAAGGGTAAGGTGGTCCACACAGCCTATCTAGACCTTGCCAAGGCCTTTGACACCATCCCCCACTCTGGAATCATAGATAAACTTACTAAGTTGGGCATTAATCCCTATGTCACCCAATGGGTTGCTAAATGGCTTACTGATAGAACCCACACTGTAAAAGTAGCCGACTCCAAATCCAGCTCCAGACAAGTGACAAGTGGAGTACCTCAGGGTTCAGTCCTGGGGCCGCTCTTGTTTGGCATCTACTTCTCTGAAGTACAGGTCAACACTAAGGAACTCTGGCTAACAAAGTTTGCAGATGACTGCAAACTGGGAGCCATTATTGAATCCCCAAATGATGTGGATACTCTACAAAAGGGCCTTACAGAAACAGATGCTTGGTGCCAGAGCCATGGGCTCAAGCTCAATGCCAAGAAATGTATTGTTATCACCTTTGGGAAAAAACATGTATCCATGAATTACCATATAGGTGGCAGTACACTAAACACAGAAAGTGTGATAAGAGACTTAGGGACACAGGTGGACAGTGGTCTCACCTTTGATAACCACATCGCCACAACAGTCAGGAAATCCTTCTATGTGGCACACCTCATCACGAAGGGCTTTTTATCCAGAAAAAAGGAGGTCATTGTCCCACTGTACTCATCCCTCATTAGACCCATTATAGAATACAACACCCCATTTTGTATGTACCTCTCAAGACATCTGCAACAACTGGAAAGGCCTCAGAAATACCTCACGAAAAGAATCACAGGCCTAAAGCAGATGCCCTACGCTGACCGCCTTAAAAAACACCAGCTATACTCTGTCGCATATCGTCTACTCAGAGGCGATCTCTGCTTAACATACAAGGCCATGTCAAACCCAGAGCTGTTGGACATGCTACACTTAAAGAAATCCCAATCCCTCAGAG
This sequence comes from Protopterus annectens, assembly GCF_019279795.1. Classification (NCBI taxonomy): domain Eukaryota; kingdom Metazoa; phylum Chordata; order Ceratodontiformes; family Protopteridae; genus Protopterus; species Protopterus annectens. The sequence continues at coordinate 623,114,332 of NC_056746.1, read as the reverse complement.
CTACACGCTCCAGGGATCTAAACCTTGTCATCACAATAAACAAAACATGTTGGAGGGATAGGTTCCTGACCCAGAGACTCCCCAGACTCTGGAATAGATTGCCGATACATGTCAAGCAGAGTGCCTCTTTGGACCTCTTCAAGAGGAACCTTGATGATTGGATGGGAGAAAGGAACTTCACCCCAGGGATCACGTCAGTCGCCCTGCTAGACAGGGGTCCAGGAAAGTAAATAATGTGGGAAGAAATAGCCAGGGAATTGTTATGGCTAGGCTTGTATAGGCCCTAGGGCTGATAGCCTAGTACCAACCTATGAACCTATGAACCTAAGGTAAGTCCACTCCAAGTACTGTAGCTCCTTTCCTTTAATATAGAACAAGCAAAAATAATAAAAAATATGGAATATATATTGAAGTCGAAGATAAAACAAATGTGAATGAACGCAAAGTGCTTTTCGTCCCACCCGGTGGTGAGACTTCTTCAGGTAAAGACATTCACTAAAACCAGTGCATTTAAATACAGTCCATGGTACAAGCATGTTGTTAGTCGGCAAATGGATGAGGGCTATTCCCAACACACACTGATGATGCTATGAGGGTCCAATCAATAAGTAATTACTTCCTTTAAGAGTTTCTTTCAAAACACCCTCTGGACTTATTAAAAGGCAAGTAAGTATACACACTCTCTTGTCTAGTATTGTGATATAGTAAATCATACTCATAATATGTAAAAAATATTTAAATATTTGAGAACCTTTTAAAAATGTTGTTAAAAATGTTTGAAAAGATTTAAAAATATAAATGTACTTAAAATGCATATAACAGAATGGCGAAGTATAAAGACGTAGTAAAATGTACTAATGCATAAAAAATAATGCATAAAAATGTTCAGAACACTTTTCTGTCTTATGCAGCATGGCATGGCTTCCTACAGTTAAACATTAGAATAAAAAGTATATATAAATATTGGGGTAACGATTATATATGGATATGGATACATGGAAGTACAAACAACATTCCTGTCTATACATCATGGCATGGCACCCACCATTTGAATTATGCGTTACTACATTGACTGCTGTTAAGAGTTTGCATGTATTAGCTTGTACTGAGACAACTGTTATATATTTGACATGGCTCGTTTGTCCTACAATTCATCATGTTAGTCATCTCTGGAGGTTTCTTAGCTTTAAAATCCAAGAAATAGAGTAAACCTCATTTAACCCAGGGTAAGCGCAAGCTGTAGTCCTGAGTTGCCACAATAACTCTAACCTTTCTAAATGTAAAGATTCTGGGCCCCCTCTTCTGTCAGGCTTCACACTGTCTATTGCCTTTAATTTAAATGTCTGGTCTGTGTATTCCTGCTTGTGTTTACTTAGGGCATTGTCTTGACTCCCTTTCTTTACACGGTACAGGTGCCCATAAACTAGTTCCCTGAACCTCCTGTCCGTCCTCCCTATGTAGAATGCTGGACATTGTTGGCATAGAGCTACGTAGATCACAGCTTTAGTCTGACAGTTACATTTGTGTTTTATTTGATACTCTTTATCTCTAATGGTAAAGGTTGACAATGGTTTTCCTATTCAATATTGGTTTATAAAAAAACTCTTGATCTTTTTGACTGCACTTCTGTCATTATTTGATTCAGTAAGTGGTTTGGGTAACCCCTTTGAGAAAACATACTCTGTAGTTTACTACATTCAATGGAAAAGTCTTCATCTTTTGTGACCATCCTTGCTGCCCTCACTAGTTGCCCCTTCACCTCCGATCTTTTTTGGTGAAGGAGGGTGACAGCTACTGTAGTATAAAAAGGTGATCGAGTACATTTCTTTCCTGTGTATAGTTGCTGAATAGCAACTATTAGTGTAGTCTTTGCTAAGGTTAACGTCCGGGTATGTGATGTTATCTTTCCCAAAGGTAAATGTGAAAGATAAGAAGTGTGTGGTGCTGTTGAAGTATGAAACCAGTTCTTCTGCTTGGGTATGGTCTCCCTCTATTAACATAAAAATATCATCCAAATAACGGGTGTAATAGTGGATCTGATGTGGGGTCTGCCCTGATTTCTTCACAAACTCCTCCTCCCAGTAGGTCATCACTAGATTTGCTACACTGGCCCTGCAAGGTGAGCCCATTGGTACCCTTATTTTCTGGAGGTAGAACTTGTTACTGAACATGATGAAATTGTATGATAGAATAATATCAAAGATGACTTCAACAAGTGTGATTTCCTCTGCTGTTGCCCCTCACAGAAGTGCAGTCAAAAAGATCAAGAGGTTTTTATAAACCGATATTGGATAGGAAAACCATTTCAGAAACCTTAACATTAGATTTGCACACAAGAACAGGCACTAACATTCTTGGACAGGGTAGTTTGATTACACCCTTTAGCTCAGATGCATATGAGATCATCACTAAGAACTTGGACATTTTACGGAATGACCCAACTACCAGGTCAAGAATAGAGGGTCCACCTAGATTAGTTTTAAAATGGGGCCCCAACCTAAAAAATATATTGGAAGCTAACCATGGTATGTACGAGTACGCAGTTAGGTATGGTATGTCCAGATGTAACATGTGCCATTTTTGCCCACACATGTCTAAAGGGTCAACCTTTACCATTAGAGATAAAGAGTACCAAATAAAACACAAATTTAACTGTCAGACTAAAGCTGTGATCTACGTAGCTCTATGCCAACAATGTCCAGTATTCTACATAGGGAGGATGGACAGAAGGTTCAGGGAACTAGTTTATGGGCACCTGTACCGTGTAAAGAAAGGGAGTCAAAAGTATGGTATGTCCAGATGTAACATGACCATATTTCTTTGTCTGTTGAAAGAAGGAGAGACAGTGAGGATGCAAACCGTGAAAGGCTTTTATTGAATTGGTCAAGTGCGAGGTATATGTGCCGAGCGGAGATCCTACTGCAGGCATCTTCTTCCTTTGTCAGAAATTATATTGCAGCATTGTACCTGTGATACATACTCTAGATCTCAGAGCAACACAGACAATGTTCATACAGAAGAACATGTATCAGTGTCCGGTCCCGTTCCTGATGATGTCCCAGTTGTCCCCAAAGTTGAACATTCCTTGAAGACAATCCCCATTGCTAGATCCAATTTTGACTTTTATGTTACATGATCAGGTCATATTTCTAGACCTAGTGTAAAATACACATCAACCTGTACATGATTTTTTATATGTGTCTAATTTTGTATGATTACATGATAAAGAATTAGTTCTGTGTAATTGCATGTCATTGAATACTGTTATTTTAGTATATGATCTATTTCTCAAAGAGGGAGGATGTAGAACAGAGCATGTACATGTAACTTTAAGAAGCATTTCCAGATGTAAGCACATGTATATAAACAGTGAGCACGTATAGGCAGCAGTGCCATTTTGAGAGAACAACCAGAGTTTTAACATGTATGAGTGTGGTAGTCAGTCTGTTTATAAGTTTATTTAAGTTTAAGTTACAAAGTCTCATTCCTGATATGTTTGTGTGTAATAAAGCTGCTTATATTGAACCCGCAACTGCTTGTCTGTTTTATCCTGACAACATGAGCGACAGTACCTTTCTTCTGTGATCACCTTTTAAAGATCCCACTCCACCATGGGGTTTAAATTTGGTATTACAAGCTTTGACTCAATCTCCTTTTGAACCATCAGCAAAATGCGAAATAAAGTTTTTACCCTGGAAAACGTTCTTTTTGGTAGCTATAACCTCTGCTTGAAGACTTTCTGAACTTTAAGCCTTGTCTTCTAAGCATCCTTATCTAATATGCCATAGAGATTGGGTAGCACTTCGAACCAACCCTTCCTTTCTTCCTATGGTGGTGTCAGAATCCAGCATCAATCCGTCCATTAATCTTCCAGTTTTCTTTCCAAATTTCACAAACAAAGAAGAATACATGTTGCATTTACTGGATGTTCACAGGCAGTTATGTTTCTATTTGCATAGAACAAAGAATTTTAGGAAAACAGATCAACTATTTGTTTCTTTTGCGGAGTCAAAATTGGGCAAGCCAGTTTGCAAATGTAAATTTAGCCAAATGATCGACTGATTGTTTTACCAAGCTCATAAGGAGGTGGGTGTCCTGCACCATTGCTGTATTCATTTCCAAAGCTCCTGAGGCTTCTGTGAAGCTACAACAAAAACTTAAGTGCTTTTTGCATTTTTTAACATTTATTGCACTTGTGTTGCTTGTACTGTAATATAGACTGCACTATTTAGATCAGCTTTATTACTGACTGCTCTAACTGATCTGAGTCTTGCTAGCTTAATAGTTACAACTGCTCTCTAGCTCCATAAAGTGCTGTTACTGTTTCTTCTGTGCACAGATTGGAACTGTGTAATATCTGCACCATCTGTTGTAATTTACTGTTTTAATTGCTGGAAGTGTTTTAGTTAACCTTAGTGTAGTCTGGATACAGAGTTGCTGCACCCAGAGCTGTTTGTCCGATCCCGGAAACTTTTTCTGATTCACCTGGTGTTAGTGGAGGCTTGCTCACACCTAGTGAGAGTAGTACTTTTTGTTTGGAACCTGTTCTGATGCAGGGTGATTGGCTAAAAGCCGAGGGATAGGGTTGTAGTGTACATTCAGTGGCTTAGCTCCACTTCAGTTCTGCAGGTATTTCAACTGTAAGTTTGCACGCATTTCTGCTCCGTGCAGCGCTGCCAAACTGAGGCAAACTATTACTGGTGCCAGAAAGTCTGCTTTTCAATTTTCCCTTAGATCCTGTCAGTTCTTTTCTCTCTTGCATTTCAAATAGCTTAATCACTTGTATTTCAACAGGCTTCTGTAGCAGTTATTGTAGCACACTTAAGTGCTATTAGCACTAGTTGTTTTACACACTTAGGTGCTATTAGCAGTAGTTGTTTTACACAGTAACAGCACCAGTACTTATGAGTTATGACCACCCCTCCTGACATGATTGTTGAGGAGCCTCCTGTGCCTTCTCTTGCTAGTCTGGTGCACTTGGGCATTCTGAGGCAGTGTAGCAACTGCATCATGTACTATTATAAACACCAAAAAGTTTATTATAAAGCTTTCGGGTCTCACACCCTTCTTCAGTACAAATAAAATGAGCACATTCAGCATTTAAATAGGAGATTAAAAAAAGACATAGAGAGAAGTTGTGAACTGCTATAAAATGTAAATATAATATTCATTTGCTTTGCTGTACAACAGAATTGGTATTAGAAATGTTAATAAGTGAATACTTCATTTTTGTATATTTTTTTGTATATTTAAATGTGTTTTAAAAGTTTTTTTATGTATGTTTTTTTAAGAATTGATTGTTGAATGAGTGAAGGGGTGGGCTGAAGCATGTGACTTGATTTTAATCTCCTATTTAAATGCTGAATGTGCTCATTTTATTTGTACTGAGGAAGGGTGTGAGACCCGAAAGCTTTATAATAAACTTTTTGGTGTGTTTATAATAGTTTGGAATATTCTGACAGTGACACCATTATTGTCTAACTGCATCATGTACACAGACAACCCTCTCCTCTTACCTCGCAACACTCATACTTCTGAGAGATGCACTTATTATCACCAAATTGGAAGCTATGCACTTTCCAGCCAAGACTGGACTAGCTGGTCAAGAGGAGAAGGTCAACACTTGCACCACACCACATGGGACACATAGCCCTCCAAAACACCCACCAGCACAGCTCACACATAAAAACACAAACCACACACCACCTACGCACAGGCTCTCAATAGAAACTTACCCAAACAACAGAGACCTCTAAGGCAGAAACGCACTCGACCACCTCAACACAGCACCAACCACAGAACACATAGCTCACCTCCACAGTGTGCCACTCAAACCTAAGCCCTTAAGGCAAAACTCTTTGCCCAATATACTAAAAATAGGAGACTCACAAGTGAGGCACACAGATGTCCCATTCACTAGGTTGAACAAGGAGAAGGTGACAGTCAGTTGTCTATCAGGTACCAAGATCCACCACATAACACATGCACTCAGGTCACTCCACAACAGGTACAAGTATATCTCAGTCATAGTCCATTTGGGTGTGAATGACCTGAGATGTACTTCCCTGAACTACATGAAAAGAGACATGATGGAGCTCTTGGATTATGTGGCCCAGGCAGGTATGTCCCTAACCCTAAGCAGCATCCTACCATCACCCAGAATGATACCCCATTGCAAACAGAAAATGAGTGACTTCAACAATTGGCCAAGTTTATGGTATCATTCTAAGGGGATCTAGTATCTATCTGCCTGGGATGACATGATTGACAGACCTCGATGCTTTGCCAGAGATGGCCTGCATCTGCTATCCCTGGGTTTCCGGGTACTGGCTAAGGCTCTTGCCACCCCCTACAGTGCCTTTTTTAGTCAGTGTTCCAAAGACAAAATTTCCACCATAACAGCTGCAAACAAATGCAATCTGAGGGTCATACTGCTCAATACTAAATCTCAAGATGCACTCGCTCGAAGCCCTCCTCAAAATGGAGAACGTCGACATTTGTGCAGAAGTGGAGACCTGGTTTAAAGAGGCAGAAAGCACCCTTGTGCAACCAGGCTATAATTCATTCCACACCTTTCGGCCCCAGAACATGGCTGGAAGTTCCAAAGGTGGTGGTGTCTCCATATTCATAAAGGATGTGCACACTGCCAGACTAGTAGCCCAACATAATGCATCTGAGATACTTCTGGCACAACTAACACTGGGTAAGATAGCGATTCGGGTCATAGCCTGCTATAGGACCCCACCATGTCCTTAAAATCTCAGTCCAGGTTCCTAAGTACCCTGGAAACTGTTAAGGTCCAGCCCAACACTCTCATTCTGGGAGACTTCAATTACCTCTCTATCAAATGGGAAAACTACTCATGCACCAATTCACTGGCTGAACGATTCCTGCAATTCATCATTTCCAATGCTCTGGAGCAGATCAACCTGACCCCAACTAGAGGAAGCAACATCCTCGACCTGGTCATCACTAAAATGGGAGGCTGTTGCTGTACACCAATAGTCAACTACTCCCTGGTTAGATCCAACCACAAACTAATCACCATGGAAATCTACATCTCACCCACACCCCCCCCCCGCAATGGTGACCACCCTGAAAAACTTCTCTAAAGCCGAATTTGGGCTCCTGAAAACAGAGGTGGCTAACTTCACAGCTCCCATGCCAATGGAAAATAGCTGCATGACTGCTGAATCATACACCAATGCACTGTATGAACACATACATAAATGTATGGAATGAGCCATACCAAATAGAACCAAGACGCTATCCTCCAAAAAAAAGGAAGCCAATCTCATGGTCCCTAGCCATCAACAAACTCTACAACAGACAGAAGAAGCTGTTGTCTAAAAAGGTGAAGGCCGAAGACTGGAAAAACTCCCTTATTAGCCTGAACAAAAAGTTGAGATCCCTCATCAAATCCTCTAAAGCCAGCTATGAAGGCAAAATTGCGGCAGACAATAAAAACAACCACAAAGCCTTCTATAGTTAAATCAAGAACCTCCACAGCAATACCCATATTTACTCTCAGTTATTGCACAATGGTACCTCCTATACTGAGCCAACAGATATTGCCAACATACTGGCTGACAGATTCAGTGCTAACTTTACCCCCCCCCCCCCCCCCAAGGCCCAATCACAATACCAGAAGAATGCCAAGTACCCAGCATTTCTGCAGCCCAGGTAAAAGTGGCATTATCCAAGGCCAAGAATATGGCATCCGTAGGACCGAAAAATTCCCTGGCTGTGTTCTACATGAATTACAAAACGAATTAGCACCACATCTGTGTGCCCTGTTCAATTGCAGCCTTACCTCAGGCTTTTTCCCTACAGAATTATGCATTGCTACAGTCATCCCTCTCCATAAAAGGGGAAGGACTACAGACCCTGTTAATTATTGCCCACTTAGCTTGATGAGTCTGATATGTAAAGCTATGGAGTGCATCATCCTTAACAAGGATATAGGTAATCTCCAAACTCTAGATCCCATGCAGTTTGGCTTTGTTAAAGGGAGCTCTTGCTTGCTTAACCTGGTTGACTTCTTCGAGACAGTCACCAAAGCTGTGGATGAGGGTAAGCCAGTGCATACAGCCTACCTTGATCTGGCCAAGGCCTTTTATACCATTCCTCATTCAGGAATTATTGATAAACTCACCAAACTATGCATCAACCCCTATATCACTAGATGCATTGCAAAGTGGCTCACAGACAGGATCCACAGAGTGAAAGTAGTGGCTTCCATGTCAGACTGCCGACCAGTCATGAGTGGAGTCCCACAGGGATTGGTCCTGGGTCCTCTTTTGTTTGGCATCTACCTCTCAGAAGTCCAGGCCAGTACAGAGGGACACTGGCTGACCAGGTTCACAGATGACTGCAAGCTGGGAGCCATTATTAACTCCCCAAGTGATGCTTATATCCTACAGAAAGGTCTCACTGAGACCAATGACTGGTGTTGGATCCATGGCCTTAAGCTTACTGCCAAAAAATGCGTCATTATTCCCTTTGGTAAAAACTCAGTTCCCACTAATTACCACATCGATGGGAGCCCACTGAACACAAAAGGTGTTATAAGAGATCTGGGCACCCAGGTTGACAGCAGCCTCTCCTTCGAACACCATATAGCCACTGTGGTCAGAAAGTCCTTCTATGTGTCACATCTCATAACCAAAGGTTTTGCATCCAGGAAGAAAGAGGTCATTACCCCTCAATACTCATCCCCCATTAGACCAGTCATTGCGTATAATGCCCCATTTGGCATGTACCTTACCAGACACCTGCAACAGCTGGAGAGACCACAGAAGTACATCACAAAGAGTATCCTAGGATTTAAACATGTGTCCTACAAAGATAGACTCAGGAAACCTCAGCTATTCTCTGTCTCTTATTGTGTACTTAGAGGTGATCTCTGTTTGACTAACAAAGCCATGTCCAACCCAGCCCTGCTAGAAATGCTACACCTAAAGAAATCCCAATCCCTTCGCACCACACACTCCAGAGATCTCAACCTTATTACCACAGTCAACAGAACATGCTGGAGGGACAGGTGTATCACCCAGAGATTACCCATACCCTGGAATAAGCTTCCTATTCATGTCAAGCAGAGCACCTCGCTGGCCCTGTTTAAGAGAACTCTTGATGAGTGGATGGGTAAAAGATAGTTCACCCCAGGATCACTCCATTGGCTTTACTAGATAGAAGCACTGGGATCTAAAGTCAGGCAGCATGATGCAAAGGTACTTTTTATGAGCTAGGCTTGTGAAGGCTCCAGGGCCATTAGCCTAGTACACACCTGTGAATGTATGAGTGTATATCCTTTGTCTATAACAAATTGGTCTTGTCTTTGCCAAAACCTTTGAGAGCCCATTCAACCAGATCCTTGGCAACATTATCAATATTTTTAACCAGGTTTTCCATGGATAATATATGTGCAGCTGCTAGTTGGGCTAATCCTCATATCTTTATTGGTCATTACAAATTGGATCTGGTCTCAAGTGGAAGAGCAGCCTTCCACTGATCAGTGCTCAGTGGGATTCAGGTAGCTGGGGACTGTGTCCCAATTGTTGAGGAATGAATGAAAATTGACAACATCAGATAAAGAAGTTATGTATTCACCATAACGTTAAATCTGTGTTGTCCATTTTCATTCTTCCTCAACTCCCCTCCTGCCAGTCCCCTACCTTTTAGTATACGACTTCTGGAAGATCGAGAAGGTTATAAGGGAACCAGTGTTCCTTCTTTTGAGCTCCAGATTTTGGTTCCTCATACTACTGTTCTAGTACTCGTATGATGCCGTAAGGGCAGCAAACAAGATCTTAGGTATGTTAGGGGAATAGAGCATTATAGGTAAGGGAGGAGCTAGAGAGTTTCATGTGTCCATGAGCTGTAAAAAAGTGGCCAAGTCTGATCCAAACCATTAAGTTGAGGAAGAATGAAAATGAAATACAGATGGAACGTTATGGTGAGTACATAACTTCTTTTTTTCTGTGGTAAGTTGGGAGAATATTACTTCAGACAATTGACTCTGCATACTGTTTCTGAATGTTATTCAACAGAATTTCAAGAATACCTTACTGTATCTACCATGCTGCAGACTTTGCCTTATCAGGTACAGATTGAGTTAGATCTATTGGATGTGTCATTAAAAAAAGCCAGTAAGTTGGTTCTAGACCACCATAAAGGAAAATAATTTCCTTCTCTATGTTTCTCTTCCTGTTGAAAATATAACTTGGAGGTCTGTACTATGTCTGTCAAAGCTTAAATTCTTTGTGACAATTTGTTTTAGAATGGCAACTTGAAAGTAAAGACTGGCTTGCCCTTCACAGAACAGACTTCTTTTAAAGGTAGTTTTGGACATGGAGGATGCATATCATTATTTTCTGTTAGACTTTGTTAAGTGACATATTTCCATTTCTGATTGTCTCATCAAATAAAGTTGCAAACAGAGAATGAAAAAAGAGCAATAATTTTAGATTCAATCTAAAAATGATCGAATAGTAGAAAAACAAAAATATTTTTGCAGTGGAGGCAAGCTTTTCTGTCAGCGCTTGTAGATTATAACAGTGCTTTTCCAAAATCTGAAGAAATCTGTAAAGTACAAGACATCTCAGATAGTAATCTGAATGGGTGCTGTAATACTTTCACTCCAGAGGAAAGCTTTTCTAACCCAGGATAAAGTGCAAAGATAAAAACCTTCATGCAGTAAGTGTATTCATTGTCTCAAGTAACAGAAACTTATCTCAAGGCTCAGTGACATACCTTCCTAAATTCTGATTTTTCTTTATAAACACCTTCATATTTGATAACATCAGCAGCTTTTAAAGAAGTCTTCATAAAGACTGTAATTTCAGTACTTAATTCAATAAAGATGAGCATTTATGTTGTGGCGAGAGCTTCACAACTTATCAGTGAAAGTATCACATCATCCAGTAGGTTTATGGTCTCCTCAGGAAGAAATATCTCTGCATCAGCTTGAAAGTGGTGAAAAAAAATACAAGAGCACCTAAGTCTTTTTGGATAATTTTCAGTGTAAGAGCACAAGTTCTTATATTTGCAGAAAAGTGGTATTAAATTGGCATAATGGAAGCTGTTCCTGACAACAGGCCATCTACTTGCATCCAATACCAATTGCCATGGCCTGGGCATGATGGATATATTTCTGTTGCTTGCATTTATTTTAAAGCTTAAAGCACTGAAATGATAAAGGGAATAATTTAATTTTATTTTTATTTTAACTAGTTTTACACTTTATATTCATTTTTGTATACCAAGACCTAAGATGTATATGGGTTATACATACATATTTATGTATTTTATACAAGTATTAGTAAGACTAGCCTGAGTATAGTTGTTTTCTTTCATTTGGTCGGGGCTGGTTAGCACTTGGATGGGAGTTCTATCTATGAATATCAGTTGCTGTAGCTTTAAGTATTTAACATTTTAAACATTAAACATTTTAAACATTCAAGTATTTATAAATTATTTCTATTGCCCTTTTATTGGCTATTTTGACTTTTAGGCCTGTTATTAGATATGAGTTATGTGTTCCTATATTGGTGTTATGTATTTTATATGCTATATTTATATATTTTAGATATTTTGTATGGTGAATATTGGATAAAAGGAATGTGCTGCTTTAAGGAAGTGTGTGTGTGTGTGTGTGTGTGTGTGTGTGTGCGTGCGTGTGTGTGTGTGTGTGTGTGTGTGTGTGTGTGTGTATGTGTGTGTGGATTGTTCAATGGGGCTGTTTTTGAGTGTATTTAAACAGGGTAAACATGTATAGGATTATATGATGAAGTTCATAAGAAGTGAACAAAAGCACTTTTTTTTATTTTGTGTTTATTAAAGTTCAATAAATTGTAGTTTTACTGTGGATCCACATGAGCCAGCTTTTGTTTGGACTATGTTTGTACATAGTCTTTATGTTTCATCTGGATGCTTATATTCCAAGATTCTGTTCCTTAATTCAGCATCAGGACATTTGTATACTGTCTGCCTTTTTCTTTAATTGGAATATCACATATGGCTACTCTTCTGTTCCATTGTTCAGAAATTCCTTCTGAAAACCTATCTGTACAAAGAAATATGAGTTTTCTACAGCTCCAGCTTGGTGGAGGCAACCATTCCTCTCTTTCTATGCAGCTCAGAACTTATTCAGCTCTTTAACTTCCAATCGATAAGTCAGTGTTGACACAGAGGGGAAAGTTCTTTTTTTACAGCTTGAAGTATTTCAGTATTTTGATCTGGAAGATAGGGCAGTAATTTCTAAGAATGATTTCTTCTGATTAAGTGTATAAAAAATACCGAATGAAGCCTGAATGCATAATGCAGAAAATCATACATTCAAAAGTGGAAGCAATTTTTGGAATTGGAAACAACTTGGGGATTAGACCCTTTTAATTACTCAGTTCTAAGACTATTCTAAAGCTGAACTATTTTGCTGTTCAGTCAGAGTACGTATATTTTGAAATACTACCCTGTATTCTTGTATTTCCACAGGTGATGGTTGAGCTTTAATTTAAACATTTTCTCAGATTGGTTCTCTATTTAAGACCCATAAGAAGACAAGTGTTGCCAGCTTATGATCTAAGCTTTTTGCTGGAAGATTTAACTTTGCCTCTGTCTGAGCCAGAAGATTCTGTGCACTTAAAAGCTGGTAGTGTTTTTTTCTTGGTGGTAGTTATATGAGGGAGAAGAATCTATAGGCTTTTTTTATTTCTCCCATTCTATCATACTGACATCTGACCCAGTGTCCCACATCCTAGCTGGGTCTACTGGCATTCCATCTACCCCTGATCCAATGCCCAAAATTTAGCTGGGGCCAGCAAGGATCTTAAGGGCATTCTTGAATGTTACACCATATATATATATATATATATATATATATATATATATATATATATATATATATATATATATATATATATATATATATATATATATATATATATATATACTATATGTTGTGCTAGCTCTCTCCTTAAACCGTCTATTCAGATAACATTTTTATGCATCAGTTATTTATCCTAAACACCAGAATTTTGGTGACCATGTGTTACATACTTTGGATGTTTATGTACAGTTAAGAATAATATGCCAGTAAGGCTTATTTTTTCAGAACAAATCTGACTAACTTTTTTTCTTTTAAAAAAAGAAATAAGTGCAAGACTGCCACAAATCAAACACTGTTAAGGTGGCTGGTCCATTTATTTATTTATTTATGTTTTCTGGGCAGATATATATTTTGTGGATGCCCAGGGGAAAAAAAAAACTCCAGCAGCATGACATTTACAATTTTCATGAAAGTGATTAGAACAGTAATAACCAATTATACAATAAGAAAAAGAATGCATTAGTGTTACAACTAGAATATATACAAAAGGAAATATAATGTACTAACTACATTTAGATTATATACAAGTGAAGAGTGACTGAATGGAAAATATAGTACTGATTGAGGGTTGGTTGAGCATAGCACCGAATTCTGCTATAGAGGTGGTTTGTTTAGCTATAGTAGATGAGGGAAGACTAGATTAAATTGTCAGTAGTGTTTTAAATTGAACACTTGATGATTACATTCTGGGAAAGGAAAAGAAGGGCATGCATTACATAATAGAAGTGATGTAGTGCTGATGGTAGGGAGAGTTAGAGAACAAGAGATATTGTGGTAAATAGGTAGAGGAGTTATGACAGACTCGTAGAACAGACAGAATAAAAGTAAAGTTTGGGATTACAGCGTGGGTATTTTTCAAATATGGCAATAAGTTGGTTGACTAAACTGGTGAGGAGATTGAATAGAGCCAGTTGTCCTGTAAGTATAGTTTGAATAGGATTTTGTAATGGCTGTGATTCTTTGTCTTTTTTCGATAAGGTGAAGTGGAGTTCCAGAGTTTAGAGGTAGAGAGTAGACTGCATTTCCAGCTTTATTGTTTGTATTGCCTTTTTTCGTGATAATTAGAACAAAGCACATCAAAGCTCTTTAAGGAAGCATTTTGAAAGTGATGCAACTTTTTCTGCTGCACTCTTTAGGAATGTTTCCTCTTAAGATACACTGGAGGCAGCAGCATGATCTGTTGTTTATATTTGAACAAAATAAAAGAAAATGGAAGTAGAACGATTTTAGCATGATTGTGATGCAGGTGCTACATAGAGGTGATCCTGTTAACTATCCACATCTTAGTGAGCATCTTTTACTGCGTAGAAATGCACCAAAATGTTATTACTGAATGTTATAGTGACCTTGCTAGAGATGCACTTATTTGAGATTTTCACCATCTTAGTAGATTTTTGAGGTAACCCCACTGGAGCAGTAAAACTGCACATCCTCTTTTTTTGGAAATACATTATAACTGATGGTTATCCTTCTAGGATTCCAGTTATACACATAATTAAATGTGATCCACAATTGTGGTACAATCTGCAGCTTCTTTTGGGAGCACAATGCTTTGTCATACTTCAGTTTGTTACATTTACGTATCTTTAAATTAACTCTTACATTGTTGATGCTTCATAGTGTTGCCTGTGGTGACTTGGAGTAAAAGGAATGTTATTTTTTTATTATTACTACTACTTTTCTGTTTTGTCCAAGTTTGTATTACCTGTGAAATAAAATATTTATGATTGGGATGGGGGTAAAGCCTCCACATTGAGGATGGGAAGCCCCATACAAAAATGATTTGCATTTAGTTTGTGTGATGTTTTAAATGCAACTTTTATGCTTTTATGCTTATGTTGTTGGAGCGCCTTCTGTGTGGAGTCTGCATGTTCTCCCCACGGTCGAGTGATGTTAAAGACATGCAGGTAGGTGTGTGCGTGAATGGGTGTGCCTTCTTTGAAGGTTGAGCTTCGGGCTGGCAACTCGGCACCATAAATATCCACTGCCAATCATTAGCGGATTGGAGTTCCACTGTGGCGACCCCTAACCGGGAAAAGCCAAAAGACATTACTTACATGCTTATGTTGTTGTAAATCTCACATATTTTAAATAAAATGTGTTGAGCCTCATATTTTACAGATATATATATATATATATATATATATGCATGTGTGTGTGTCTGTGTGTGTGTGTGTGTGTGTGTGTGTGTGTATCTATATCTATATATATATATATATATATATATATATATAGATAGATATATGTGTGTGTGTATATATCTATCTATGTATATCTATTTATATATAATATATATATATATAAAAAATATATATATATATATATATATATATATATATATATATATGTTTATTACAAACATATATATATGTATTAGAAAAAATATATATATAATTTATATATATATATATATATATATATATATATATATATATATATATATATATATACATATATATGTGTATATCTACGTATATATTACAAACGTGTATGTGCAATATATTATATATGTATTGCATATATATATATATATATATATATATATATATATATATATATGGGTCTAAGACATTTCACTGAATGCACATTTCACTAAAAGTCAAATTAGTGTGCACTTTTCACTGAAAGCCCAGTTCACTGAAAACTCAGTTCACTGAAACACATTTCACTGAAAGTTATATATTGCCTTTTCCCCACTGTAGTGCGACCCTGGAGTTAGTATATGTAGTAAGGGGGGGTGTGGGGGGCACCGCCCCCCACATATTTTAAATATTTTGAACTATATACATGGATACTTACAATTCCAATATATTACTCTTTTCCGAACATAATATATACTTAAAATATGTGGGGGGGCTATGCCCCCCACACCCACCCTTACTATATATACTAACTCCAGGGTCGCACTACAGTGGGGAAAAGGCCATATATAACTTTCAGTGAAATGTGTTTCAGTGAATTGAGTTTTCAGTGAATTGTGCTTTCAGTGATTTGTGTTCAGTCATTTGAGTTTCAGTGAAATGTGCATTCAGTGAAATGTTCTAGACCCATATACACACACACACATATATATATATATATATATATATATATATATATGTATATGTTGTGAGAGTGACAGAACAAAAGATATGGTTTACCGTTCACAGCCCTGCAGAGCAAGTGAAGAGGGTACATGCCAGCATATTCTCTGTATGGAATCTTAGTGATATTGAATGTCAGTAATAATAGCTGTACTGGCTTGATACCAGCACCAGCCCTCACACAGAAGAAGAAAAATGTCAAGGCTAGTCCATCAGCTGTGGTGAATAAACCCATTAAAGCTTCCATTTCCTTGATAAATCCCTATTTTCTGTCTTTCTGCTTGTCTGTTTGTCTGTCTGTCTCATTATCTCTATTTTGTTACAGGGTAGGGGGAGTGGTTATTCCCTTTTCAACCACAGTATAAGCCAGATGCACCTTCAGGTACACACACTGTCATAAATCGAGTCATAAATCATGTTTCCAAAAATGGACAGGCAGAGTTAAATTGAGATACAGTAGTGTTGACCAGACATTACTCCCAAGATAACACAGATCTCCAGGAGCATTTGCTAATAAGTCTAATGTGCTATGTATAAAATAGAACCTTATAAGTGCTGCTGATATCTAAAGTGAAAGAAGAATACATGAAATAGGTAAGGAATAAAATGGATATCCTGCAGAGTAATATAAATGTCTGACTTAATCAGTCAGGTTCAGACTTAGTTTCAGACTTGCTTAGTTTCCATCGATTGTCTTTTTGACTCTGACATTTGTATACTGTAGTTAAATACTTCAGTAGTTTAGTTTTAAAGTATACAATTCCACAGATGTCTTCTTATTTCTGACTTGAAGCAGGGGTTGTTTCTGTGTTGCAATGGAAACTTTATTAACAACCTTTTCACCCATAACAAGACCCAGGGAAGTCCTTTTCTTCCTTAGTGGTCATTGAATCTGAGATGACAAGGGATGTTGAAAGGAAGCTAGTTTAGTCTGTGTTCTAGTAGTAGACAGTATATTTATCAGATACAGTGTTTCAAAAACATTCAACATAGTGCTTCTAGCTGTTTTAGATGAACTCTTGGCTTTTTGTTAAAAAGTAGTATTTGAAGGGTTCAGGGAGAGAGAGGGAGACAGAGAGCTATAGAGAAAGAAAGAGGGAGATATCTGCATACAGTTTATATGATGTTATCATTATATGAAAAACTAGAGGGAGGGCATGTTCTAATTTTAGCATTAGCAGACTGATTTCCTAATGCATTTCTGCCTTTGAAGGGGAATAGATTGTACTGAGCCTGTAAAGTAGCTGATCTGAAGTAGTTGACTTCATTTGATCTTCAAACTGTGGGTCTATGGATCTGAATCGGATCCAAGACGGACGCATCACTAGCATCTGATCTGAGCTCCAATCTTCTCCCCTTACCCATAAATCCCCACTGTCTCCTTCCTTCTCTCAGATCTTGTTTCCCACTGAAAATCTATGCATCGTGGTCGCAGAGCTCCTAGCATTTTTTTTTAGGTAAGTTGTTATTTCCTTGCCAGGGTTAGTGTAGTTTCTTCCTATCATCTCCCTTAAACCTGTCCTACCCGTGCTAGTTGTCGGTTGTTGTATATATAAAAAAAAAAAAAATGTTATTCTTGTAGTTCTTTCTCCATTGGCCTCTCCCACCTTGTTGTGAGTGCATGTGTGTGCATGAGTGCTTGTGGGTGCTTGTTGTCTCCTATTATGGCTGAGACCCCCAAGCCAGTTTTTAGGAATTGCATAGAGTGTGGCCATAAGCTCTCCCCAGCCAATGGCCACACTCTGTGCATAGTGTGTTTGGGTGCGGCCCATTTGCTTACCTACTGTCATATTTGCGTGGGCTTCAAACCCTGGGCCCTTAAGGACAGGAGGGCTAAACTAATGATGAAGGGTCTGCTTCCCTCATCAGGGACGGCCTTCCCCATAACCATGGCTTCAACCACTACTTCTTGTACTTCTTCTGCTTCTTCTCCTCCCCAGGCCTCTGGGACTCAAACTCCCACCATGAGGTCTGGGCAAGGAGAGAAGCACAGAAAGGACAGACCCAGAAAGTGGGCTCCGGACCGCTCAGCCCTGGCGGGGGCTTCTGTAAAATCCAAGACCCCTCCTAGGCCTAGTACTTCTTGGTTCTGATCACCCAGGTTCTCCCCAGAGTCAGATGCATCTAGACTACTGTCCAGAGCTTCCCCTATTGGCATTCCCGGCTGGTGTGAGTAGCTTCCGCCTCCCAATCCACCTGTAGCCTTAATGAGTCAGAGATGAACAGGATGATGTGGAAGTTCATCCGCAGCCAGATCCAGATGGGAGTCTTGCCAGCCCCCTGACCCGCCGGAGTGGGGAGCTCTCAGCCTTTCTTTACCCCCATAACTCCTTCTCTGATCTGACCATCAGTTTTGGAGTCTTTGGATCCGAGGACTCTCTGGGTCAGGGGGTTGGCGCCGATGGAACCTTGTACCTCGATGCCGGCCATTGCCTTGAGTGTGTCGGATCCAACTGGTTCTGATCTGAGCTCTTAGAGCCATAGCCTCAGTGTTGGTTCCAAGGGGGTGCTGTCGGAGCAGAGCTTGTCAGAGTGTAGCCACCCTCCCAGGCATCACTGCCCCAGCAGTCTCGGCTCTAACTCCCCGGTCGGGTACAATGGGAACATCACCCTTTGCCACCTCTCAGGATGTCTGTTCTCCATTGGTCTTCGACATGGTGGAGAGGGTTCTCTCAAGCTCTTTGAGGTCCCTTACTATCTTGTCCTCGGTCTCCACCCTGGCTCCCTCTACTTTGGGTATGGCCCCGACCTTCCTATCATCTCAGGGACATCTTGTGCAGAGTTTGCCTCAGGAAGCCCTCTGCCCCCGTGGGAGCAGCAAGGGGTTTGCGAGCTCCTCCCAGAGAGTTCCACTGAGGAGGTTCCTCGAAAATGGACATACAAAAGGAGGCACCTAGACTCCTCTCCTGAATCCCTCACCGAAGACACTGACTTGAAGGAAATGGAAGGTTCCCCCCGATCACCTCCTGAGGATGTCTCCTTTGGAGACATCTTGGAACTCTTTCTCTGGAGGGAGTGGTCTGCCCAAAAAACAACCTCAGATGAGTTAGTGTTCCTAGAGGCATTCAGCACAGGCCCGTCTACTTCCTGGGTCTCCCCTCCCGCAGATCCACTTGTGGACCTCATTACATCTCGGGCATGGAAGGAGCCAGACACCGTGGAACCTATTCCCAGATGTCCCAATAAAGTGTAAATCCCCCCCATCAGACAGGACTAGCCGGAGCAAGGGGTCCCCTGTGAATGCCATAGTGGTGGCTGCCACCACCAAAAAAGAGCTCATGCAGGAGAGCTCTACAGTCCATTCTGCTAACCGGGCGTCGAAGACCATGGACCTTCTCGGGAAGCAGGAGTATGCTTCAGCAACCTTTGCTGTAAGGGTGCTGAACTACATGGCACATGTTATTTGACTGCAGCGAGACCTAGTCAAGGAGGTTGCTGAGTTGCCCCTAGACCCCATGTCGGCAGAGGGCAAGAAGGTGTTCTCCACACGGATGGACACTCTTAAAGCAGTAGCTAGCTAACACATCCATGCATCTTCTCTCCCATGCTATGGAGGGAGATGCCAGGGCTCCAGCTGTGTCAATTCATGAAACCCTTCAAGGCGTCTTTTGCAAATACCCCTTATGATGATTCTTCCCTGTTTGAGAAAACAGTTTGTGAGACATTGGTCCAGAGTGAGAAGGATGGGAAGACACTGTCTGCTGTCAGGATCTGATTCTCTACCCCTCAAAGATCCTTCTCTAGGAATCAGCAAGGGACAATGAAGATGTGGTTCCGAAAGTCTCAGTTTTTCCGGGACACTCAGGACTCACCTTCCCCCAGAGGCAAAGGGGGTTATGACAGACGCCACCCAAGAGACTGAGGGAGTCCATGGAATTCTGGGTCTTGAGAATCTTTCTCGGACAGACCCATGCACCAGCCCTGAGGGACTGCCCGACTGCTCATCTCTGGAGGCAGTCAGGGGTCATCTTTCACTACACTCAGTGGCAATGGAGTCCATAACATCAGACAGTTGGGTATTGCAAATTATATCCAGAGGTTATTTCATCCCATTCACCGAACCACCTCTGCTACCAAAACACCTTCCAGACATTCCATTCATGCAAAGGGAGGCAGCAGCTCTAGAAATCGACAAGCTACTCAAAAAACGAGTCATCCAACCCATCCCCCTAGACCTATCTGGATTGGGCATTTATTCCAGGTTCTAGTTAGTGCCAAAGGAAATGGGGACCTAAGACCCATCCTGGATCTGTCCACCTTGAACCAGTCAGTAGCCAAGGAGAAATTCTGGATGGTCACTCTTCAATCCATCCTGCCCTACCTGCAGGAGAAAGATTGGATGTGCTTGATCAACCTCCAGGAAGAGTACTATCATATCAAGATGGACAAGCACTCCTGCAGGTTTTTCTGCTTAAGGCTGTGAGCCAATCATTATCAGTTCAGTGCCCTCTGCTTTGGTCTCACCACAGTCCCCAGGATGTTCACCAAAGTGATGGCAGTTGTAGTTGTAGCAGCTCACCTGAGGCTTCAGGGAATTCAGATCTATCTTTACCTGAACGATTGTCTCTTTGCGGCCCCCACCAGGCTTCTACTTTGCCAAGCCAGGGATTATTTCCTCTTATTAGCGAACACTTTGGGCATCACCATCAGTATCAACAAATCATCACTGATTCTGGTTCAGGTTCTAGAGTTCATTGGCACTTGGCTGGACACTATTCAGATGAAAGTTTACATCACACCAGAAAGGGTGTACAATCTCAGAAGTCAGGCCTTGCACATTTTCTAAACTCATCTTCCTACAGCAGAGGGTGTTCTATGAGCACTGGGGTCCAAGGAGGCCACAATCACTTTCTTACCCCTTGCTCACCTTTACATGAGAATCATTCAATGGACACTGGCAGTACTGTGGTCCCTATTAGATTTCCCATTTGTCATTTAATCCGCATCTCTCAGGTTTGTAGGGGCTGTCTTCGATGGTGGATTTTTTCTCCTGGATCTTGTCAGGAGATGTCCCTTTCTTCTGCCCCTTCCCAAAGCCATAGTAACCATGGATGCCTCCCAGCTGGGGTTGGGGGGGCATTGCTTGGGAAGGACTATCCAAGGCACTTGGTCCCCCCCCCCCCCGAGACCAGTTTGCATATCAACGTCCTGGAGAGGAGATGAGGGCGGTGCTTCTTGTGTTGCAAGCTCTCCATGCCCATCTTTCCCTAGGGACTATTGTGATACAGACAGACAACATGTCAGTGGTCTGGTATATCAACAAACAAGGAGGAACCAGATCTTACCCCCTTTGTCGAGAAGCCATGAGAGTGTGGGAATGGGCAATTTCCAATGACCATTTTCTGGTGGCAATGCACATTCCGGGACAGTCCAACATTCTAGCGGACGGGCTCAGCAGGACTATTCTGATGCCTTACGAGTGGTCCTGGTGGAATGTGCTTTTAGCCAGTAGCGGAGGAGATCTTTCTCAAGTGGGGCCAGCCTTGGTGTGATCTCTTTGCATCTCCTTCCAATGCGAAATGCAGCGAGTTTTTCACTCTGAATACCCCTTAGGGGGGAAGTCCCCAGAGATGCTCTGGTACATGCTTGGCCTCCCAGGTCTTCTTTATGCTTACCCTCCATTACCTTTCATTTCGAAATTTCTATTGAAAGCTCACAGGCTGGGGAATACAGTAATCCTCATTGCCCCATTCTGGTCTCGTCAAGTCTGGTTCCCCTCCCTTTGGTCTCAACTAGTTGTTCCACCACGGATCTTGAATCCGGTTCCAGATCTCATTTCACACCCCTCAGGGATCCCTCACCCAGATCTGGACAGCCTGAAGCTCACAGCTTGGCTGCTTCAGTTCCCTTGATTATTAGGACTCCCAGTTTATCCTCTCCAGTGAAAACCATTTTGGTAGTGGCTCACAAATCTTCCACTTGCAGACTATATCATAGTAAGTGGAAACAGTTCCCTATATGGGCTTCTCAATGCAATTTAGATCCCTTTACAGTTCCCGTCTCAGCAGTCTTGGAGTTCTTGGCAGGGATTATTCAACAAGGTGTCAGTTCTTCTACAGTTAAAGTACAACTGGCTGCTATTTCTAATTTCCATGTGGGGGAGAATATGTCTTCACTAGCCTCCTCTAGACTTTGCAAGTCCTTTCTTAAGGGCAACTTTCTTTAAAGGCCTCCAATGAAGGATCCTATGCCCCTGTGGGATCTCACTTTTGCATTACAAACTTTAGTCTCTCCTCCGTTTGAGCCCGAAGCCTCAATAGACTTGCAGTACCTGTCCTGGAAGACTGCCTTTTTGGTGGCTATTACATCTACTAGGAGAGTGTCAGAACTTCAGGCACTATCTATCAAGGTTCCATACATGATTTTCCATAAATACAGGGTCCCCCTGTACACTAATCCATCCTTTCTTCCTAAGGTGGCGTCAGAAGACAACATTAATCAAACTATTAATCTTCCCATTTTCTTTCCTAACTTTCAGAACAAGGGTAAATATAAATTACACTTGTTGTATGTGCACAGACAATTGAGATTTTATCTGCACAGAAAAAAATATTAGTATTAGTGTTGCTTATCCTTACAAGTTCCCTAATTCTGAAGCACATAAGAACTTTTGCAAATCTGACCAGTTTGTTTCTTATTCAAAACCCTTCTTAGGAAAGCCAATTACCAAAGTAACCATTGCTCATTGGATTTCCCAGTGTATCATTCATGCTTATTTTTTCAAATGCATTTCCCCTCTAGGTCAGGTAAAAGCACATTCAACCAGGTCCATGGCCACTTCAGCAGCTTTTGGTCCAGGGTGTTGCAGGATGATATTTGTTCTGCAGCTACTTGGTCCTCATCTCATACCTTCATTTCACATTACAAATTCAGCATTGTATCCAGGAGTAGGGCATCTTTTGGCTCCGCAGTTCTTCGGAATATCCTTTCATGAGGGCCACCCAGGTGTTAGTAGGTGGGGAGTCTGTCCCACAGTTTGAAGATCAAATGAAGTCAACTACTTCAGATAAAGAAGTTATGTACTCACCATAACGTTCCATCTGAGTATTTGTACTTCATTTGTCTTCAACCGTCCCCACCTCCTGCCCCCTGACCTTGTCACTATTGCCCTAACCTTATATTTAGAAGTGCACACTATAGTGGCTTTCCTTGCTTTGCTTGACTTTGGGGTATTGGGGAGCCTTTAGTGATAAGGTCTCATTGGGTCAGGCTTATGTTTATTGAGTAGCAAACTCGATATGAGGGAAGGAAGGAGATGGGGGCATTATGAGTAAGGGGAGGAGCTTGGAGCTCGGATCAGATGCTTGTGATGCAGTTGAATCGGATCCAATTCGGATCCACAGACCCACAGGTCTAAGACAAATGAAGTACAACTACTCAGATGGAACGTTATGGTGAGTACATAACTTCTTTTTTTAATACATTTATCTACACTAATTTCTGCATTACATTTAAATGAGAATATTGGTTTAGCTACTTATAAAGATCTTTAAATAGTTGGACCAAATAATAGGCATGCTAACTAGATTTTAAATTTGAAGTCTGATTACTTTTTTGGCATTTGATGAGTGCCAGATATAATGCTGTAAGTTTTATTATTGTTATGTCAGTTTATTTGTGTACAGCCTTTTTTATGAAGGTGGATGACATCTTTTAACAGTTCAAGAGTGCCAGGTGTCCTGGGACAGCATTATACATCTGCTATTTTTTATACATTAATTTCTCCCTGTCCCTTGAGCACAACTTTGATGTATTTGTGATGGAAATATAATTGAGTCATACCTCTCAACTGTACAGATTTTCACAGAATGTCCAGATCTTTGCTTCATATTTTTGGTCTGTTCCTCATAAAATTTGTGGTTTTCTGCTAAATCACTGGAATGATCTGAATATTAAAGTCACTAAATAATGCCATGCATTTGAGTTTCAGACTTCATATACTTCAGAAAATGCATGCTAACACAAATCCTGTTATTCTAGCAGTCTTCTAAGTTTATAAGAGTACTATTTAAAATGTGTCCCTATTTTGGGGCCCCCCCCCCATTATGTCAGGCTTTGTCTCCAGATTTCTTGAGCTAAGTTGAGAGGTATGAATGGAGTGTGCTGGAGTATATGCCTTTTCTGCCTCCATGGTGACTCATCCATTGCCCCTGCCTCTGCCTCCTTTAGACAATGCCTCCCTGAGTGTTCCAAGTCTCTGGTGAAGATTTAACACAATGTGCACCTGAGTATATGCCCCCCGTGGATGGTCACACTCATCCTCCCATACCAGCACCTGAAATGTCCAAGTCACTAATCAAACTCAAGTTGTCTGGGCCATAATCAGGACTTCACCTCACTAAAAAAGACTGCAGCCCACATTTAAAATAAATTATCAAATTTCTTGCTGTTTCTGGCTTGCAGAAGAAGGTTCATTTCTTACTGCAGTATTAGCCTTAGAAACTGATGGTTCATTTTAAGAATTTTGTCATTAACTGATAAGTATCCTACAAAAGTTTCTAACTTATTAGAATTCTTTGAATTACTTTTCAGTTCCCATTTTTGTGTTTTAAAATGTAAAACTGTTTAGCAGAAAATGTTGGTATTAGGTTCAAGCAAGAGTTTTAAATATGCTTTATCTCATACATCTGTGCATGTACTGATTTATCTGTGTATTACAATTCATCATGAAATTCTATTACTTGTCCTGCTTAACAATTCTTTCATAAGTTCATAGTCTATACAATCAGTTTCTGTCATGCCCTTATATGTTTTCAGTGCCTCTCCTGTTAGATGAGATGACAGGATTTTTGCCCAGTCTGCCTAGCTGCAGTTCTCTGTGGTGACATAGCACTCAGATGTCACTAATAAAAATTCAGGTCATCCTCCCTTAGTTAGGTTCTTCATTGGCAAAACAGTCCTAGGCAGCTATACTGGCCAGAATAATCAGCTGTTTCAGCTGCACAAGTTTCTGGTCAGTCCCCACTTGCGATTCCACGATTTTCCCAAATAATTCTTCCATGATTGGGAACAATAGCTAACCATGCCAAGGGCACAGCAGTTGCAGTTCCTTGAGAAATTTGTAGACCAAATATGATTCTAAAGACATGCTTCTGGAGCATTTCTCCCTGGGCCTCTGCTGAAAAAAGGATCTGTGGAACCTAGTCGGACATTCCCGGTCAACAAATGTTAAATAAATAAAATAAAAAATAAATTTGTAGATCACAGTGGAAGTACTATGAAAAAAATGGCAAGTCCTTGGCCACCTTCCCATTCACACACAACCAATGTAAAGTCCAGAAAGGCATTGGAGACAGGATATATGTAAAAACACAGGCTTATTTATTAAAAGACAGTTCTCATTTGCTGTGACATCTAAAAGAAACCCTTTTGGATTTAGAGGCAAAATCCTGAAAAATAACTCTACATTGATAGCTTCATGTGGACAACAGGGATAAAAACTTACCAGTTTTATTGCTGGACTTGTCTTTTTGTCTGTTGCAGGCCCTCTTGTTAATCCACAAATCTTTACTATTGCTCAGGTTCACAGAGTGCTTCACCATCCACATCCCAGCAAAAAGATTGCAAGGCTGGTATATGTCCACTTACTGAATTTTCTGAGTCTGATTGCGATTGGCAGGCAGAAAAATCAAAGGGCCATACTAAACAAAATGACTTGGGCATTTCTGTTGTAGTGAACCTACTAATTGATATTATTAAAATGAGACAGAATATGCCCGCATATATTCAGTTGAGAAAGGATTTAAATTTTGTAATATCGGCCTAGTAATCCATTAGAAGTGAACAAAATATGTACATGATTTTTTAAGAATTTGTGAGTCTGATGCCTTTTCTGTCCATTCAACCGATGGGGTCTTGGATACAGCTTCAACCACATCCAAGCTTTGGATACAGTGTTCAGGCTCCTCCCCTGTCCACAATCCCTGAGAATCGAACAAGCTTCCTTAGGTCTCATTTACTGTTTGAAGAGCTACAACGGATCTTGGTGCCAATTAGAGTTTTTGTTTAAAACTTTGAAGTTTATTACTAGATAAGTAACTCAATTTCCTTTACTTTTTTTCCCATATAGTTAGAGATATATCTATATAAATATATATATATATATATATATATATATATATATATATATATATATATATATACATAAAATATTTTCCCTCCACCTTTTTTCTTATTACTAATAATTTTTTCAATATTTTATTAGTCTGTTCTTTACATAGGATAAAAAAATATTTATCTATATATACTACTTTTTAGGTACTTTTATCCTGTTCTTTTCTTAACTTTTTGTGTGTTAAAATGTTGAATAAGCCATCTGGCTTTAAAAAGTGTGTTGCTTGTCCTCACAAGCTCCCTAATTCTGATGCACATGTGAAATGCGTCTATTTTCTAGGGCCTTCTTACTTAGAGATGGCATGCTCAATTTGTGAAACCTTCAGGCAGAGACCTTTAATAAAGTGGAGAAACAATCTTATTTTGAAGGGTATCCCAGAAGGCTAAGCCTTCTTCAGTTTTAAGGAAGTAAGTGGCTACTACTTCTCTCCCTTCTTCTTCCTCTTCTAAAAGAGTTGATAAGAAAGGAAAAACATAAGCAGACAGATAAAGACAAGTCATAGTTTCAAAATGTGGTCTATGGACCTGACACCTTTATCATCTCCAGCTCCACTAGTGAAGAAATCTAAACCTTCAGAATAGAGGTATTTGATCTGATAATCATTGGATCCATTATGCCACCCAGTTTTTTTTACCACAACCTGTGACTCCGAGGCTCTGGTCTCTGAATTTACAGGATATGTCAAGATATCCATCCAGGTCTCCTTTCTCCACTTCTTTCTTAGGTCAGTTAGGTCCAGTTAGAGCCTCACTAAAGCAGATGTGGACAGTATGATGAAGCATTTCCTTTTGACACAGATCCAGTTGGGGTACTCCTGGCACCGAACACTCTTGGATCTGGGAGACATATCTCTTCCCATAGGTCTTTAATAGCTCTTCCTCAATCCATCTTCTAGGATTGGAGCTCTTGGATCTATCTTTAACCCAACGTAGGTCTGCATCAGAGCCAAGGTTGCATTTCTCCTCTACTCTGATAAGTTCTCACTCAAAGTTGGCTCTGGCACACTCAGAGCCATCTGTGTCTCGGAGCCAGACTGTTGGTGCTGAATCTGATAGGTTGGGATTAGGTCTGAAGTTGTCAAAGCCCTTTCTGTCCTTAGGAGTATCAGCTATTGATAGTTTGGCTCTGGTGTTAGCCTCAGATCTAAGTTGGATAGCTTCCAGAATTGAGCCACCTGCAGGAGTTTTGTCCCTGAATAGGGGGTCCCTGGGTCTATCTCAAGCTCAGTGTTTGAGGCTTTTGAAAGAGAGTCCTCTCCCAGCCCATAGATCTGTTCTTTCAGAACTGGATTACCCATCCACATAAGGAGTAATAAGTCATCTGGCATTAAAAAGTGTGTTGCTTATCCTTAGAAGTTCCCTAATTCTGATGCACATAAGAAATGAGTCTACTGTCTGGGGCCTTCTTACTTAGAGTTAGCATGCTTAGTTTGTGAAACTTTGGGGCAGAGGTATTTAATAATGGAGAGAAATAAATTTATTTTAAAGGGTCTCCTACAGCCAATCCCAGGAGATAAGCCTTCTTCTGTTTCTGGGAAGTCAACAGCTGCTACTACTTCCCCTTCTTCTTCCTCTTCCAAAAAAAAGTTGATGAGAAAGAAAAACATAAAGAGACAGAAAAAGACAAGTCATACTTTTAAAAAAATGAGCCATCTGGGTCTCAGAGTCAGATTACTTATTGCCAACTCCAACAGGTTGGGAT
Organism: Protopterus annectens; assembly: GCF_019279795.1. Lineage (NCBI taxonomy): Eukaryota > Metazoa > Chordata > Ceratodontiformes > Protopteridae > Protopterus > Protopterus annectens. Next base: position 623,086,545 of record NC_056746.1, on the reverse strand, counting down.
TAGGCCTGAAGTCTATGGATCCCTTTCTCCCCTTAGGAGCATCAGCTCTCAGGAGTTTGTCTCTGGTGTCAGCCTGGAATTAGAGTTGGATGGCTTCCAGGTTTCAACCACCTACAGGAGTTTCAACTCCTGAGATGGGGCTCCTTGGGTCCATCTTGAGGTTAGAGTTTGAGACTTTTGAAAGAGAGTCTTCTCCCAGCCCAGAGAGAAATCTGTCCTTTCAGAACCAGATTCTACCCATCCCCATAGGATTTCCTAGGGTCTGAAGCCTGCTCTTCCTGTTCCAATGGGGCAGACAATTTTAGAAAGCTTTGAGTATTTTCTTCAAAGAAAATCCATTTCTGTTTCTGAGTATTATCATTTTCTTGGAAAGATTGTCCAAGGCACATGGTCTTAGACAGAGGCCAGTCTTCACATCAATACTTTGGAGCTGAGATAAGTCCTCCTAATGCTACAGGCTTTTCAAGTCTCTCTCTCCTTAAGTCTGATTTACATACAGACAACATGGCAGACATCTGGTACATCAACAAAAAAGAGGTATTGATTGTATTCCCTTTTTGAGAGGCTATGAGAATGTAGCAATGGGCGATATCTTCTCAACACTTTCTAATTGCTATGCATATCCCAGCTAAATGCAACATACCAGTGAGTTGAGTAGATCCATTTTGCTCCCTCATGAGTGATCCCTCAACTCACCAGTAACGGAGCAGATTTTCAGCCAATGGGGCCGACCTTGTTGCAATGTCTTTGCCTCTCCCCACAACACCGAAAACAGTAAGTTCGTCACTCTAATTTTCCATGAGGAGGATTCAGCTCAAGATGCTCTTACGCATCTTTGGCCCTCAGGTTTCCTTTATGCCTTTCCCCAATACCAGTGATTCCAGATTTCTTATAGAAAGCATCCATGTTGAGGGTCAAGGTAATCCTCATAGCCTCTTATTGGTCTTGACAAGTGTGGTTTCCCTTCCTCTGGTGTCATCTAATTCACCCACTTTGGGTTCTGTGCTCAGACTCAGATATGTTTCAGACCCATTAGGGATGCCTCACCCGAACATTCAATCCCTCAAGTTAACCACATGGTTTCTCCAACTCAGTGATGGTTCAACAGTCCAGTTTGTATTCCCCAGTTGTCCACATTTTGTCTTCCTCTCAGACACATTCCACTAGGAAGGTTTATAGAAGTAAATGGAACATGTTTTCTATTTGGGCTGTAGAGAAAAATTCTGATCCATTTTCAGCCCTCCCTTTCATCTATTTTGGACTTCCTTGCACATCTTTTTCAAAGTGGTGCCAGCTATTCCATACTTCAAGTTCAGTTAGCAGCAATTTCCTGATTCTTCATAGGAGAAAATCATCCACCCTTAGCTTTTCTTAGATTGTTCAAGGCCTTTCTTCAAGGTACTTTTTTTACTCTGGCCTCCACTTGGAGATCCAATTCCTCCATGGATTATTACTATCCTTCTGCAGGCCCTGAATGGCCCTCCCTTTGAACCTGCTGCAAAAGGGGATCTTAATTTTTCTTTTTATCCAGGAAGACCTTATTCATGGGGACTGTCAGTTCTGTTAAGAGAATTTTTGAGCTGCATGCATTATTCTCAAAGCCTCCATACTCATAAGGACAGAGTGTCTCTAAGAACCAATCCATCTTTTCTCCCCAGTGTCACCTTGGAATCATCCATTAATCAGTCCATGTATCTTCCAGTTTTCTTCCCAAAATTTTCAAACAATGGTGAATATAGCCAGCAATTAGTTGATGTTCATCACCAGTTACATTTTTATATACACCATAATACGCCCATTAAGAAAATTTGACCAGTTATCTCTGTCCTTTTTAAATGTTAAATTAGAAAAAGCTGTGTCCAAAGTGGCTATTTCTCAATGATCAACTCATTGCATTTCATTTGTTCACCAAAAAATGAAATCTCTCTCTCCCTTTCACTCAAAAACTCGTTTTATCAGAGCTTTGGCTTCATTTACAGCCATTTTCTCCAGCATCCCAATTGTTGATATATCTGCTGCATCTACCTGGTCCAAGGTTCATACCTTCATTTCACATTAAAAATTGTATATGCATACAGATCTAGGGCCTCCTTTGGTTTACCTGCTCCAGAATAACCTTCCATGAGGCCTCCAAAGTATAAAAGTAGCTGGGGACCCCATCCCATTCATTGAGGAAGGGCAGAGACGACAACATCAGATACGAAAGTTATGTACTCACCATAACAATAGATCTGTGTTGTATGTTTTCATCCTTTCATCAACTTTCCACCCACCTTCCCTCTCCTTATTTTCTTTTTGCGGCAGTATATTTTGTTTACAATACAATTTCATTTTGAGATGGATCTAATTGACCTGGCTCTTGCTCCTGTAGGTATTGTCTTTTTCTGCCTCTCTTTCCTCATACAGATTACCACTATTTAAGTCACCTGTTCTTTTAGATAGCTTACATAGGTTCATAGGTTCATAGATTGGTACTAGGCTATTGGCCCTAGGGCCAATACCAGCCTAGCCATAACAATTCCCTGGCTATTTCTTCCCACACTATTTACTTCCATGGACCCCTGTCTAGCAGGGCGACTGACATGATCTCCAGGGTGAATTTCCTTTCTCCCATCCAGTCATCAAGGTTCCTTTTGAAGAGGGCCAAAGAGGCGCTCTGCTTGACATGTATGGGCTGTCTATTCCAGAGTCTGGGGAGTCCCTGGATCAGGAACCTATCTCTCCAGCATGTTTTGTTTATTGTGATGACAAGATTTAGATCCCTGGAGCGTGTGGCTCTGAGGGATTGGGATTTCTGCAAGTGTAACATGTCCAACAGCTCTAGGTTTGACATGTTGTATGTTAAGCAGAGATCGCCTTGGAGTAGACGATATGCAACAGAGTATAGCTGGAGTTTTTTAAGGTGGTCAGCATAGGGCATCTGCTTTAGGCCTGTGATTCTTTTAGTGAGGTATTTCTGCGGCCTTTCCAGTTGTTGCAGATGTCTTGAGAGGTACATACCAAATGGGTTATTGTATTTTTTAATGGGTCTAATGAGGGATGAGTACAGCGGGACAATGACCTCCTTTTTTTCTGGATGAAAAGCCTTTAGTGATGAGGTGTGCCACATAGAAGGATTTCCTGACTGTTGTGGCGATGTGGTTATTGAAGGTGAGACCACTGTCCACCTGTGTTCCTAAGTCTCTTATCACACTTTCGGTGTTTAGTGTACTGCCACCTATGTGATAATTCATGGGTACATGTTTTTTCCCCAAAGGGGATAACTATACATTTCTTGGCATTGAGCTTGAGCCCATGGCTCTGGCACCAAGCATCTGTTTCTGTAAGGCCCTTTTGTAGAGTATCCACATCATTTGGGGATTCAATAATGGCTCCCGGTTTGTTGCAAACTTTGTTAGCCAGAGTCCCTTAGTGTTGGCCTGTACTTCAGAGAAGTAGATGCCAAACAAGAAAGGTCCCAGGACTGAACCCTGAGTTACTCTACTTGTCACTTGTCTGGAGCTGGATTTGAAGTCAGCTACTTTTACAATGTGGGTTCTGTCAGTAAGCCAGTTGGCAACCCATCGAGTGATGTAAGGATTAATGCCCAGCTTAGTAAGTTTATCTATGATTCCAGAGTGGAGGATGGTGTCAAAGGCCTTGACGAGGTCCAGATAGGCTGTGTGGACTGCCTTACCCTCGTCCACGGCTCTGGAGACTGATTCGAAGAAGTCAGTAACGTTCAGGAGGCAAGATTGGCCCATCACAAACCCAAACTGGGTGGGGTCCAGTGTTTTAAGGTTGCCACTGTCTTTGTTTATAAGTTCCATGATAATACATTCCATGGCCTTGCAGATCAAGCTCATCAGACTGATTGGGTGGTAGTTCCCGGGATCCAAGTTGGATCCCCCCTTGTGGAGTGGGATAACTGTAGCTGTGCGCCACTCAGTGGGCACGAAGCTTAAGGTGAGGGTATGATCAAACATGACACTTAGGTGAGGTGCCAGTTCATTTTGTAGTTCATGTAGTTCACAGCCCGGATGCCATCTGGTCCCATGGATGCTGTATTCTTTAGCTTTGGAGAGTGCGTTTTTTACCTGTGTGGTCATTATTACTGGAATTTGGCAATCTTCCAGTATTAAGATGGGCCATTTAGGGGGTGAGGGGGGGGGGTGAAGTTGGCACTGAATCGATCTGCCAGGATATTGGCAATATCCTTGGGATCAGTATATTTAATGCCATTCTGCTGTAGCTCAGAGCAGATCTGAGCATTGCCATTTAGATTCTTGACATAGTTATAGAATGCCTTGTGGTTGTCTTTGGAATCTTTGGCAATTTTATTTTCGTAACTAGCTTTGGAGGATTTTCTGAGGGATCTCAGCTTCTTCCTGAGGCTGGTAAGGAAGTTTTTTGCATCCTGGGATTTTCCTCTTTTCTGCAACAGTTTTTTTCCTTTTGTTGTAAAGTTTCTTTATGGCAGGAGACCACCAGATTGGCTTCCTTTTTTTTGGAGGAGAGCATCTTGGTTCTATTTGGGATGGCACGATTTATGCATGAGTGGATGTGCTAGTACGGTGCCTTAGTGTAGGACTCAGCAGTTGAACTTTCAGTTCCTGTCGGCATGGCTGTCATGAAGTTTGTAATTTCTGACTTGAGTAGCATGAAGTTGGCCTTGGAGAAGTGTTTTATGGAGGTTTCCTTACTGGGGGGTAGGGGTGGGATGTGGATGTTAAGGGTGATTAGCATATGGTCTGACCTGACCAACAATGGGATGACCGTAGGTGTGGAGCATCGATTTCCCATGTTGGTAATAACCAGGTCTAGGATATTGGAGCCCCTGTTGGGACTATGGATTAGTTGATCCAGGGCATTGGAATTTATGAATTCCAAGAACCGTTGGGCAAAGGTGTTGGTGCACGAGTAATTTTCCCAGTTAATGGCAGGGTAATTGAAATCACCTAGTATTAGGGTGTTTGGTTGTATATTAATATTTTCCAGTATGTTTAGAAAGGTATAATGAGAATCTTGGGGCATTGTGGGGAATCTGTAGCAAGCTACAATTTGGATTGCAGTCTTACCTAATGTAAGTTGCACCTGGAGAATTTCAGATGCATTGTGTTGGGCAACTAACCTGGTGGTGTGAATATCCTTGGTGAATATGGACACTCCTCCACCTTTAGTGTTTCGATCCTGGTATGGTAGCCAAAAAGTGTGGTAAGAGTTGTAGCCTGGTATTGCAGGGGTGCTCTCTGGAGCCTTGAACCAGGTCTCAGTTACTGCACAGATATCGATGTTCTCCATTTTTAGGAGTGCCACGAGAGAGTGCATTTTGAGGTTTAGACTTCTAGCATTGAGTAGCATTATCTTCAGATTTTGCATGCTTGTACCTGTTATGGTGGTGGTTTTGTCCTTTGAACTTTGCCTAAAAAAGGCACTATAGGGGTGTCAAGAGCCTTAGCCAGTAACCTGAATCCCAGGGGCTGCAAGTGCAGACCATCTCTGGCAAAGCATCGTGGTCTGTCGATCATGTCGTCCCAGGCAGACAGATACTGGATGCCCTTTGAATGACACCAGAAGCTTAGTAAATAGTTGAAGTCAATCATTTTGTCCTTATATTGTGGTATCATTCTGGGTGAAGGCAGGATGCTACTCAGGGCTAGGGTCATACCTGCCTGGGCCACATGATCTGAGATCTCTTCCATGTCTCTTTTCATGTAGTCCAGGGAGGTACGTCTCAAGTTATTCACTCCAATATGGACAGTGACAGAGTCATATTTGTACTTGTTGTGGAGTGACTTGAGTGCATGAGTTATGTGGTGGATCCTGGCACCCGACAGGCAGCTCACTGTAATTTTCTCCTTGTTCAGCCTGGTGAGTGGGACATCAGTGTGCCTGACTATAGAGTTACCTATGACTAAAGTGTTAGGTACGTTGTCTTGCCTTAGGGGCTGTTGCTGGGTGGCACACTGGTGTTGTGAGCTATGTGACACTTTGTTTGTGATTGGTGTTTGTTTGCATTTCAGCTTCAGAGGTCCTTGTTGCTTGGGCAGGTTGCAGTTAAGGGCCTCCACATATGTGGATTTAGTGTTGCTGTGTGTGGGTGTTGGTCGTGTGAGTTTAAAAGGGCTATGTGTTGCTTGAGGTGTACTGCGGGTGTTAACCTTCTCCCCTTGACTGTCTAGCACAATCTTGGGTGGAGAGAATGCTGCTTCCAGTTTGGCTATGTAAGTGCATCTCTCACAGGTTGTAGTGTTGGATGGTAGGAGGAGAGGGTTTTCTGTATACATGAGGCAATTGCTGCATTGCCCCAGTATAGCCAGATTCACCAGGTGGACAGGAGAAATCAATGGAAGCTGACCCTTGGACATGCCTGGTTTGGTGCTTTTTTTTTTAAAGTACAGGAGCTGTTTTCCCTTACCTTAGCAATGTACTTTGCAATTACAGGCTGTTTACTACCTGTGATTAATTTCTCCTTATTAATAAGGAGAGTTGAGTGCTTGTATCAGTGTAAGGCTTCCTAGTGCTTTCCAGCAGGTGTTAGAGCAAGTGCTAGTCACAGGGATGCTTAAAGGTAAGATGAAAAAAAAAAGTTTATCCTAAACACTGCAGTGTGCACTAGAGAAGTTAGATGTGAAAGTAGGTAACTTAAGTTTTACCTGTCTAAAAAGTTAAGTTTTAGTGGAGAGTCACTATTTTTAAAACAGCAAGATAGATTGAAAGGGGGTGATCACTTTTGTATTCTGGTACTATGGAATACAGTAGAATGGCCAATAAATTTAAATAGTTGAAGGAGCATGATTTCACAAAATTATAATTTTGTGCTTACTCACACACGCCAGTGAAAGCAGAGAGGAAATGAGATATGTGGTCAAATTAACATAAGAAGCAGGCAGCTAAAAACAGTGGTATTTAAGAACACAACAGTGACAGGGTAGGGGGGGGGTGGGGAAAATTTCTGCCTGACTCACAAGAAACAGAGCTGTGGTGTCTTTTGAAGTTTTAATATGCAGTTAAAAGCAGAACACAAGCAAAACACAAGGTAAAGAAAACAAATCACAGCACTCAAAATATAAAAAGGCAATAAACCAATACAAAATACAACAAATAAAAGCAAACCAACCTTTCCCTCAGAGCAAAGTGTAGCAGAGTCTGGGTGAGCCTTTCCAATAAAGGCTTACAGTTATATTTTAGAATTTACATTGCTTTTTGGATTGGCAAACTCAATCTGAGGTAGTTTGTTCTTTTCCCAAAGATTATGTGTAGGGGCAGGAGTCTGAGCACTGGTTCCAAAGCTTGGAAGTGGCCAATGGCCATAGCCGAATCGAAGGTTGGATCCAAGACCCCATCCATTGAAGAAAGGATGGAAACAGACCACACAGATCTGTCATTAATGTGAGTACATAACTTTTGTTTTCTTTAGTTAGAATTAGTGTAGTCTTCATTTCATTGGTCCTGTGTAGTCTGTTACTGAATTAGTTTGGAAGTCTTTAGATCATGTATGTTCAGATGGGGCAATTTTACTGTAATATTTATGACTTGTTTGAGCTCTGTTTTATTTACTTTCATATAAGTAAAAACTATATACAACCTGCAGTTATATATTATTGTTCTTTATCATAGTCCTGATGCAATGGATGCAGTGGTTTGTCTTTACGTATATATCAGTGCATGCCTGACTTTTATTTTAAATTAATTTTCATTTTCTGCCAGGATGATTACATCTTTGACATTTTTATTGAGATTTTATGAAAAGTGTTTATTCTGGCCAGCAGTAATGTTGACATAACCCATTTAAATCTGTAAAAAATCTAATATGGCACATCATGAAACCCAGGTAGTATAGGTTCATTGGTGTGTACTAGGCTAATGGCCCTGGAGCCTTTACAAGCCTAGCCTATAGAAGTGTGCTGGCATTGTGCTGCCCAACTTTAGTTCCCAATGCCTCTATCAAGTAGAGCTACTGGAGTGATCCCCATGGTGAACATTCTATTACCCATCCACTCATCAAGATTTCTCTTGAAGAGGGTCAGTGAGGTGCTCTGCTTGACATGTATGGGAAGTCTATTCCAGAGTATGGGCGGTCTCTGGGTGAGGAACCTGTCCCTCCAGCATGTTCTGTTGATTGTAGTAATGAGGTTGAGGTCTCTGGAGGGCGTGGTGCAGAGGGATTGGGATTGCTTTAGATGTAGCATTTCTAACAGTGCTGGGTCAGACATGGCTTTGTAAGTCAGAAATCACCTCTTAGTAGGTGATATGAGACAGAGAATAGATATAGTTTTTTGAGTCTGTCCATGTAGGGCATGTGTTTAATGCCTATGATCCTCTTCGTGAGGTACTTCTGTGGCCTTTCCAGCTGTTGCATGTGTCTAGTGAGGTACATGCCAAATGGGGCATTATACTTGATGGTTGGTCTAATGAGGGAAGAGTAGAGAGAGATAGAGACGAAGACCTCTTTCTTCCTGGATGCAAAACCCTTGGTAATGAGATGTGCCACATAGAAGAACTTTCTGACCACAGTGGCAATGTGGTGGTCGAAAGAGAGGTTGCTGTCAACCTGCGTCCCCAAATCTCTTATAACATCTTCAGTATTCCGTGGGCTCCCATCGATATGGTAATTAGTGGGAATTGAGTTTTTACCAAAGGGGATGATGAGGCATTTTTTGGCATTAAGCTTAAGGCAATGGTTTCAACACCAGTCATTGGTCTCAGTGAGGCCTTTCTGTAGGATGTCTGCATCACTTGGGGAGTTGCAGTTGTCTGTGAACTTGGTCAGCCAGAGTCCCTTTGTGTTGGCCTAGACTTCTGAGAAATAGATACAGAACAGGAGAGGACCCAGGACTGATTCCTGTGGGACACCACTCGTGACTGGTTGGCAGTCTGACTTGGAGTCCGCTACTTTCACACTGTGTGTTCCATCAGTGAGCCAGTTTACAACCCACCTAGTGATATAGCAGTTGATACTTAGTTTGGTGAGTTTATCAATAGTTCCCAAGTGAGGAATGGTATCAGAGGCCTTGGCCAGATTGAGGCAAGCTGTATGCACTGCCTTACCTTCATCCACAGCCCTGGTGACTGACTCAAAGAAATCAACCAGGTTGAGCAGGCATGATCTCCCTTTCACAAAGCCAAAGTGCATGGGGTCTAGAGTTTGGAGATTTCCTATATCTTTGTTAATCAGGTCCATGATAATGTGCTCCATAACTTTACATATCAGACTCGTCAGGCTAATGGGGCAATAATACCCAGGATCTGTAGTCACTCCCCCTTTCTGGAGAGGGATGACTGTAACAGTGCACCATTCGGTAGGAACAAAGCCTGAGGTGAGACTGTGACTGAACAGGACACACAGATGTGATGCTAGTTCACTTTGTAGTTCATGTTGAACACAGCCAGGGATATTATTGGGTCCCATGGAAACTGTATTCTTGGCTTTGGACAATGCAGCTTTAACCTCTGCTGCAGTAATGCTGGGTGCCTGACATTCTTCTGGTATGGTTATTGGTCATTTATGGGGGGAGAGGGGTAAAATTGGCACGGAATCTGTCGTCCAGTATGTTGGCTATATCTGTTGGCTGAGTGTAGGAGGTAATATTGTGCAGTATCTCAGAGAAAATCTGGATATTGCGTGGAGGTTCTTGATATAGCTATAGAAGGCTTTGTGATTGTTTTTAGTATTTGCTGCAATTCTGACTTCATAGCTGGCTTTAGGGGGTTTGATGAGGGATCTCAACTTTTTGTTGAGGCTAATAAGGGAGTTTTTCCAGTCTTGGGACTTCACCTTTTTCTGCATCAGTTTCTTCCTTCTTTGTAGAGTTTATTAATGGCATGGGACCACCAAATTGGCTTCCTTTTTTGGAGGAGATCGTCTTGGTTTTGTTGTGTATGGCTAGTTCCATGCATTTGTGTACATGTTTGTACAGTGGATTGGTGTATGATTCGGCAGTCATGCAGCTATTTTCCATTGGCAGGGTGCATTGAAGTTAGCCACTTCTGTTTTTAGGAGTCCAAAGTCAGCTTTTGAGAAGTTTTTCAAGGTAGTTACCTTTGTGGGGGGTGTGGATGATGTGGATTTCCATGGTGATTAGTTTATGGTTAGATCTGACCAGGGAGGGATTGACTACTGGTATAGAGCAACGGTCGCCCATGTTAGTAATAACCAGATCAAGGATATTGCTTCCTCTAGTGGGGGTCAGAATCAGCTGGTCCATGGCATTGGAATTGATAAATTCCAGGAAGCATTGGCCCAGTTTATTGGTGCTTGAATAGTTTTCCCAGTTGATGGAAGGGTAGTTGAAGTCTGCTAGTAAGAGAGTGTTGGGTTGGACCTTGATAGATTCCAAGGCACTTAGGAATATGGAGTGAGAGTCTAGGAACATGGTTGGGGACCTATAGCAGGCTATGACCTGGATCGCCATCTTACCCAATGTTAGTTGTACCTGAAGCATCTCAGATGCGTTGTGCTTGGCTACTAGTCTGAAGGTGTTCATATCCTTTATGAATATGGAGACACCACCACCTTTGGAACTTCGGTCCATGTTTTGGGGCTGAAAGGTGTGGAATGAGTTATAGCCTGGTAGCACAGGGGTGCTTTCTGCCTCTTTAAACCAGGTCTCTGTTACAGCACAAATGTTGATGTTGTCCATTTTGAGGAGTGTTTCGAGCAAGTGCATCTTGAGATTTAGACTTCTAGCGTTGAACAGCATGACCCTCATATTGCATTTATTTATAGCTGTTACAGTGGTAATTTGGCCTTTGGAACACCGCCTAAAAAGGCACTATAGGGGTGGCAAGAGCCTTAGTCAGTTCCCGGAAACCCAGGGGTGACAGATGCAGGCCATCTCTGGCAAAGCATCAAGGGCTGTCAATCATGTCATCCCAAGCAGACAGATACTGGATCCCCTTAAGAATGACACCAGAAACTTAGCCAATTGTTAAAGTCAGTCATTTTTTGTTTGTACTGCAGAATCATTCTGGGCGATGGTAGGATACTGATCAGGCTCGTGTCATACCTGCCTGGGACACATAATCCAAGAGCTCCACCATGTCTCTTTTCATGTAGTTCAGGGAGGTGCGTGTCAGGTCATTCACACCCACATGGACAGTGACAGAGTCATACTTGTACTTGTTGTGTTGTGACCTAAGTGCATGTGTTATGTGTCGCATTCTGGCACCTGATAGACAGCTGACATTTACCTTCTCCTTATTGAACCTAGTGAGTGGGACATCTGTGTGCCTCACTATTGAGTCACGTATGATTAGTGTATTGGGCAAGGTGTTTAGCCTTAGGGGCTTAGGTTGAGGGGCACACTATGGAGGTGAGCTATGTGTCCTGTGGTTTCTGCTGTGTTGTGGTGGTCGAGTGCATTTCTGTCTTGGAGGTCTCTGCTGTTTGGGTAAATTTCTATTGAGAGCCTCCACGAAGGTGGGTGTGTGGTTTGTTTTTTTACATGAGAGCTGTGGTAGTGGGTGTTCTGGAGGGCTATGTGGTGTGGCGCAGGTGTTGACCTTCTCCTCTTGACTAGCTAGTCTGGTCTTGGCTGAAGAGTGCATAGCTTCCAATTTGGTGATATAAGTGCATCTCTCACAAGTCTGAGTGTTGGGAGGTAAGAGAAGAGGGTTGTCTGTGTACATGAGGCAGTTGCTGCACTGCCTCAGAATGCCCAAGTGCACCAGGTTAATAGGAGAAAGCACAGGGAACTTCCCTTTAATCATGCGAGGAGGGGGTGGTCATAAGTGCTAAGTACTGGAGCTATTTCCGTGAAGAACGACTAGTGCTGATGGCACTTAGGTGTGCTACAATAATTGCTACAAAAACCTGTTGAAGTATTCCAAAGCAACAAGTCTTTATTTGTTACAGACAAGTGATCCTTAGTATTAAAAGTACTTGTGGAATATGTACGTATTATTTAATTTTAAACCAGCCTATTCATGACAAACAGTATAAACAGGGCTGTAAAGGTGCATTTTAGAACAACAAGTACCCACCCCACATACTGTTACTGATTAGAGCAAACTAAATCCTAGTCATGGAAAACACTAATTGTCTGTTTGCAACCCACATTCCAAAATCAGGTTTTAAGAAAAGCATAAAATACACATACAAGACTTTTAATTAAAATCACTTTTGGTTCCCTAATGTAATAAAGCCTTCATCAGGTGTGTAACAACAACTAAAATCAAGAAAAAACACATAGCTGTCTAATCATTAACATAATCTAACTAGTGCACTATAAATATAAAAAATACATTTAAACTCAACATGCAATCCAAATGCCAAGAAAAGCAAACTAACAAAAACACTGATCTTGGAGGCACTGCTTGGGACCAAAGAGCCAGCTAAATAAACCACGATACCATGTTTAGTACTTTCATTTCGTTTTATTCTGGAACTTCATCAGAAAAGAAATCTGTCTAATAATATCATCTAGTAAACATCCATCCATGTGTATTAGTGTGTTTAAAAACTAAGTAATTAACAGCTCAGAAAAAATGTCTGTGCTTTGCAAAAAAAAAAAAAAAAAAAAAGAATCCTCCAAATCAAAGTTCCAGTCCAAACTGGCCACATCTACTAAAGATAAACACAAGGCTTTTTTGCATATGTCTGCAAACTCAAGGGAAGCACCCAGATCTGCTCAGAACTGGTGGTTAAGGACACCGCACACACAAACGCCGTAGCTATAGCCAACCTGCTGGCAGACAGGTTCAGTGAAAACTTCACCCCTCTTTCTCCCCATCAGTAAATTAGGACATTCCCAGCACCTGCCTCCTCCCCTGATCTCTAGGGAGCAAGTCACCACTGTCGTCTCAAAGGCAAAAAATACAGCCTCCATGGGACCAGATAACATCTTAGGCTGCATCCTCAACTCAGACAGGAACTTGCAGCACAGTTAGGCACCCTATTTAACCAAAGCCTGAGTGCTGGCTTCGTCCCAGCTATGTGGAGGACAGCCACTGTCATCCCTCTGCACAAAGGTGGAAGGTCCACCAATCCAGGAAATTATAGACCCATCAGCCTAACTAGCTTGATCTGCAAGGCAATGGAGCAGATTATCATGGAACTCATTAACAAGGATATTGGCAACCTCCAAACACTTGATCCCACACAGTTTGCTTTCATCAAGGGGAGGTCATGCCTGCTAAATTTGGTCGACATCTTTGAGACAGTCATCAAAGCCATGGACGAGGGGAAGATGGTGCACATTCCCTACCTTGACCTTGCTAAGGCCTTCGATGCTATTCCCCACTTGGGTATAATAGATAAACTCTCTCAACTAGGCATCAATCTATATGTTACCAGATGGACAACAAACTGGCTCACTGATAGAACCCGCCTAGTCAAAATAAGGGAAGCCACCTCTTGAGGCCTTTGTTGTTTGGGATGTACGTTTCTGAGGTGCAGGTCAAAATCAGTGGCCTATGGCTGACCAAGTTTTCAGATGACTGTAAGCTGGGTGCTTTCATCAGTTCCCCTAGTGATGTGGACATCCTCTAAGAGGGTCTCACCCAAACATATGACTGGTTCCAGAAACATGGCCTCAAACTGAATGCCAAAAAATGCATCATCATCATCCCCTATGAGGAGAGTGATGTCCCCACAAATTATCACATTAAAAACAAGGTGCTAAGCATGCAATCAGTTGTGAGGGACTTGGGCACCGAGGTTGATAGCAAACGGACATTTGGCCACCATATTGCCTCTGTTGTACAGAAAGCTTTCTACATGGCCCACCTCACTAGTAAGGGTATCTCATCCAGGGACAAGGTGGTCATAACATCCCTGTATTCTTCCCTTATAAGAACCATTATTGAGTGCAATGCCCCTTTTGGCATGTACCTGACAAAGCATATGCAGCAGCTGGAGAGACCACAGAGTTGCATTACCAGGAGAATCCAGGGCGTCAAATATCTACTCTACATGGATAGGCTAAAAACCCTGCCCCTCTATTCAGTCTCCTACAGACTCCTCAGAGATGACCTCTGTCTGGCATACAAAGCAATCTCAGACTCCCGCCTTGATGGGACTGCTGCATGTCTGCAAGTCAAGCTCCACCTGAGTAACCCAGACTCACAACCTCAACCTGGTCTGTGACAACAATATTACTTGTTGGCGGGGCAGATTTGTTTCCCAGAGACTCCTCCTTCTGTGGAATAGACTACCACTCCACGTCAAGCAGAGTACCTCATCAACGCTATTTATGCACAACCTGGATAACTGGATGAGGAACATAAAATACAACCCTGGGATTCCACCTGTGTCCCTGGTGGACAGGATCATCGGGTGCTGGCTTGTCGGTACATGGGCTAAATTCTTAGCTAGGCTTGTAAGGGCCTCAGGGCCAGTAGCCTAGTAACTTCCTATGATCCTAAAAACGGCCATGACAGTTTATAGTAGTGTGTGAGGGTGGGTACTTGTGTTTCTAAAATGCACTTTTACTGCCCTGATTATACTGTTTCCCATGAATAGGCTGATTTAAAATTAGGCAATATGTACATTTTCTACACCTACTTTTAAGTATATAAAAGCTAATATATTTAACATTGTTAAAATATTTCTGAATTTTTGTTACTGAGGATTGCTTGTTTGTAACAAGTAAGGGCTTGTTGCTCTGGAACACTAACTGGGTTTCATGATTTTTGGAAATTATTGTGTCAGAGATCATCAGCAAAGTTTTAAGACCGCTAGTTTTCTTGTTTTTTAATTTAATTTTTTCCTCAACACTCGTGGAGGTGAGGTTGGAACTAGAAAAATTCCTGTCCTTGTTCACTTTTTAGATTTTATAATATTGCTATGTCTAATAGAATAGTGGTTACTTGCCGAGGAAAGATCTTTTTTTAAGTTATCATTAAAACCCAAGGGGTTTAAGTATGTTGAGCTATAATGTGTTGGGTGTTATAACGGTCTGTGCAAAGTAAACGCAGCCTGTGCCTGATGTTGAAAACTAGATATTTTGTGAAGGTTTTGTCAGGGTGTTATAACATCATTCTTTAGGTTTTAGTTTTCTGTGCTATTTGGTGTGAAAAATGTACATAATGTGATGTTGTTAATGTCGCCTTTATTCTTACTGGTGGGTCGTGCTACATTTAGCTCATTTGAAAGGGTAAAGATAAATAAAGAATTATAATAGGAGAAACTATTCTACAGTAAAGAAGTACTATAATAGAGATAAAACAGAAAACAGAGACACTTAGCCCAGAGCTTTGCTATGTAGACCCTCCTTCGCAGAGTGGCAAACAAGATTTAAGGAAGCTAGGGGGATGTGTTGTGGGTAAAGAAAGATACCCATGAGCTTTGCTGAAGACCTTGAGCTTTAGAAATGGCTGCGATGGATCTGATGGATCAGATCCGTCCCATCAGTGAGAGTAAAGGATGAGATGGACAACACACATGGAACTTAATGGTAAGTACATAACTTCTTTTTTTATTTATGTGTGTGTGTGTGTGTGTGTGTGTGTGTGTGTGTGTGTGTGTGTGTGTGTGTGTGTGTGTGTGTGTGTGTGTATGTATATGTCTTAATATATATATATATATATATATAAGAGAGAGAGAGAGAGATAATTAGTCTCCCTGTTGAATTCATAGACAATGGCCAAGATTCAGAAAAATGCCTGGCCACAAGCATTAAAGCTGTGGCAAAAAGGCCTGTTAGCAAGATTACTGGAAACAGCGATTAAGAGCCACATTGGTTGCAATGTGGAAAAGACTCATTATCAGCTAATTTGCATGTCTTTGAATTACCGCAAGTGCCAATAAGCCCCTTTCTGCTGTCCTTAAGGTAATCACTGCTGGTGGCAAATGCATCGTATTAGCACAAGCACCCCCCTTATTCATTCCCCCTTACACATGCGCGCACACACACACACACACACACACACACACACACACACACACACACACATACACACACCTCTTATCACTCCTTGTTTTAAAAGAGCATCCGTGATTTGTCATTGCTCCTCTAAATCATAGATTATTATAGTCATTCAGTAATACTAGACATAAAAGTTCTCTTCTTCTTCTTGTTCAGTAAAGACATCTTGATGTGAGACCTGTTGCTCTATTAACTTTTTAAATGGGGTACAGTAATATTTAAAATACTTATTGGTGTTGTTTAGTGTTATCCCCGGCTTTAAATGGAAGTTTTAAACACAGCCGTCATATATCATGGGCCATTGCAATCAGTTGATAATACCAGACATTAAAGTTTCATACTTCTTTGTTTCCATATTTTATGCTTCTATACTTGATATCCCATGTTGTCTTTTTCCGTCTGATTCAACATGTTGGTTGTCAGGTTCATCCAGATCCAACCTTGCCACCTTACACCAAAACTTTGGATCTGAGAGCTCTGACTCCTTATCTACCCAGAGTTCCTCTCTCCTGCCTGAATTAGCCCAGATCTCATTTGCTACCTGACTAAATCAGATATGTGAAATGACAGCACCATCATTCTTCGCAATAAATAACCACTTTTCCTCCCTTTTTCAGAATTGTTGGTAGCTGTTGTTAGATTATGCTAGTGTAATGTTACTAATGGTTATTTAAGATAGATCAGTGTATTTTTCTAATTTTTTTTCTTTTACATCTGTGTGTGTTCAAAAAAACAAACAAAAAAAACAAGCAAAAAAAAAATATATATATATATATATATATATATATATATATATATATATATATATATATATATATATATATTTTGATTTAGATATAGATATAGCTATATAGATATATACTTCTTTATAGTTTTTCCTGATGTCCACAAGTTTTAAAAGTGTTCTTCCTAATGGGCATAAAATACCCCTTCAAGATCCACACTGGCTATGTGTTTACTGTTTGGGGCCTTCCCACTTGCAGGATTCATGCTCCATTTGTGCTGCATTTGGCATAGGGTTACCACCTGTCCCACTTTGCGAGGGACAGTCCCTGTTTGGGCAGTTGTGTCCTGACCAAAAATATTAAAAATGGCAAATGTCCTGAGATTGTAGAATATAATTATGTCCCATACTTTATGTAATAGTTGCATAAAATAGTTATTTCTGTATGTAAAATACCTAAATGTTACAAGAAACAGAATAAGCAACTAAACTGCTACAAGAATAAGCTTTCATTTAGGCAAACAAGTAAAGTTCTATCCTTTGTACTGACCGTGGGTATGTGTCAGCCTGTAAAATCTGATGTGTGTCCCGAAAATGTCCCACTATGGCCATTTGAAAAGGTGGCAACCCTAATTTGGCACCAGAGCACTTCAGGGGAGAAGAGAGAAACTAATTTTAAGTGGACTTCTTCCTTCACAGACAGGGTCCAAAGTGTCTTCGGATCCAAAGGGATCCACCTCTTCCCCTTCCTAAGAAGAAAAGGGATGAGGAATAGGAGAGATCAAAAGAAAAAAAAGAGAGAGAAGGCTAGACGTAAGGCAAAAGAAAAGTCTAAAGAAAAGAGAGTGGAAGATCACTTGGAGAAATCCAAGAAAAGGTCTCCTGACCCCATAGCTATTATGGGTTCAGCACCTAAAGTTTCAAGACAGTGAGATCCAACTGTTATTAGGATTCAGACTCTCTAACTAAAGACTTCTTTTTACACTGGGGCTGATCAGCTCCTGACTTCATTCACCACTTCTACAAAAACTACTTTCAAGGTCTGCTTCATTAGCCTCATCCTCTAGATCTGGTCAGTCTACTAAGACCCTCACCAAAGTTGATGCCAGGTTCAGCTGGCAGTCCTCCCAGCTTCACCCCCAAGGAAAGGACCAGGATCACCCCCTTCCACCCTTGCTGCTCAGCTTCCTACGCTTCTACATTCTCTCTCACTCATTCGACTGCTAGACACATGTGTTGAGGGGAGTCCTGGAATGAGAGCTCCCATGGTGGAGTTGACCGCAAGGTTTTTGGAGATATCCCTGCAGCTGAGGGCTTCTATATTGGACAGGTCAGGTCCAAGATCCTCCTGACAAACTTCAGCCCTTGGAATCGAGAGATCTTCAGACTCTGCTAACCTAGGTGCCTCTTCTTCAGTTCCATTGGATGAGTTGACTTTTGAGGCTGTGGAGAGGGTCTTGGACAGCTCAGAATGAATGGTATGTTGCCTAGCATTTGGCTCCATCCAGACTCCCTCTTAAGATGGCTCTTACTTCCTCACATTTTGGTAGACAGGGACAGATGGATCCCTTAGCCGTTGAGATTACCTGGCATTTGAGCTTCATATCTGATCCAGTGTATCCCCTTCAGGAGTCTCAAGGCATATTCCATGGAAGAGGATTTGTAAGAGGAAGCATAGACTAATTTCTTAAGTCTGTCATTGAATGCACTGAATTAGATGAGGGAGAAGGTCCCCCCTTCAGAGACATCCTCTAATTGATGAAAAAAGGGGGAGGATGGTCACTGAAACTTCTTCTTCTGACGAGTCAGTGTTTCTCAAAGCATTTAGATTTGGCCCTTTAATGTCCTGGGTGGTCCCTCCTCCTTGCGCTTTAGTCAACCTCATTACTTAGAAGGAGCTTAATGTGGTGGAGCCCATTCCAAAGAAACCGGACAGAATTTTAGTTGCCCACAAAGAAAGAAAGCACTGGGCTAAATATCCCCCTGTAAAAGCCATGGTGTATCAGCAGCCACTAAAAAGGAACTGTCTGAAGAGAGTTTCCTCTGTCCACCCCCCCATAACAGAAAGTCTAGGGCATTGTACAGTCTGGAGAAATGGACTGATGCTTCGGCTACCTTTTATTTTCATGCACTGAACTACATGGCTCACTTGACATGTTTCTACAGGGAGTTGATTAAGGAACTCTCAAATTCCCTGGTGGGTAACTTACTGTTGGTTATCCAAAGAACTATAGATTCACAGTCATCTGTCTTACAATCATCATCAAATGTTGCCACGAGACTGCTATCTAACACAGCAGATGGTGCAGCCTGGGCAGCCATTACAGGTATTACTATGTAATGTCACGCCTGGATGCAGCTGTGTAACTTTGCAGAAAACTTTAAAATGTCCTTCACACATGCTTCCTATGATGGCTTCACTCTATTTGGACCAAAGGTAAAGGATGTGTTTACCAGGAGTGAACAGGATGGTAAGACCTTTCTGCCATTGGAATCTGTTTTTCAACTCCTCGGAGAGCCTTCTCCAGGAATCAGATAGGGGGAAGAAATTGTAGTTCAAGAAATTTCAAAGTTTTCACCCAGACACTTCACTTCTGTGATAGGCTTTCCAGAGACAGAGGCTGAGGCAAATCCATGGGATGTCACCCATGAGGCAGAAGCAGTCCACAAAATCATGGTTTTGTGGACCATTCACAGAGAAACCTTATGAGCATCCCTGAACACTTGCCCAACTGCTGCACTCTGGAGGCAGTCAGAGGCCATTTCTCCTTAAACCTTTTAGCCTGGCAAAATATAACTTTAGATTTCTTGGATGCTAAGGATCATTACCAGAGTTTATACAGTACCTTTTTTGGAAGCCCCAAAAACAAAACAAATGATTCTCCATACTTCACTCAGTCAGTTGGAATCTGCAGCAGCAGAAGTTTCAAAGTTGCTGGACAAAGCAGCCATCCACCTGGTCCCCCAAGACCAATTAGGATCTGGAGTCTATTCAAGGTTCTTTTTAGTTCCAAAGAAAACAGGGGACCCAAGACCAATTTTGAATCTCAGAAATCTGAATCAATTTGTAAAAGAGATAACATTCCAGATGATAACAGTTCACTCCATTCTACCACTACTGAGGAAGGATGATTAGATGTGCTGTATAGATCTCCAGGATGCCTACGACCGTATTAAGATCCAGTGGCAATCCATGAGATTCCTCCATTTCTGGCTGGGAGCCAATCATTATCAAATCAGAGCACTGCTGTTTTGTCTCATGATAGCCCACTGGGTGTTCACCAAGATAACGGCAGCCATGACAGCATATCTCAGGCTAAAAGGGGTCTAAGTATTTCCATATCTGGATGATTGGCTTCTAACTGTTACCTCCAGGAATCTATTTCTAACTCATCAGTCATTCCTGTTACAGTTAGCAATGCATTTGGGCATTTCTGTAAATGCTAACAGAAGCAAGCTATCTCCTACTCAATCCATAGAGTTCATATGTTGCCACTTAGGCACCGTACATCAGACAGAAAAACTCCCCTAAGCATGAGTCAATTCAATCATATCCATACATCTTCAGGTGATAAATCATCCCAGAAGCCAGGCTCAACTGGTATTAGGCCTCTTGGGCTCCTCCATAGTCATGGTTCCCTTAGCCAGATATCACAGCAGAGTTCTACAATGGATAGTAGATGTGCAGTGGTCTTAAAAACTTCATCCCCTTCACTACAGAGTACAAATCACACAGGTATGCAGGGAACACATTTCATGGTGGATTTCTTCCGATTCATTAACTCAGGGCAGAATCTTCCATCCTGCAATATGCAGAGCCACAGTAGCCACGGACACCTCCTTTCATGGGTGGGGGAGGACAGTCCAAGGAACATAGTGTGTGATTGAGGCTAAGCTTCACATCAGCATCTTAGAGTTAAAAGTGGCCCTGCTTATATGTACCCAAGGATGTGATTGCCATACACTCAGACAATATGCTAGTGGTTTGGTACATCAGCAAAGAAGGTGGAACCTGATCATACCTTCTTTGCCAAGAAACCATGAGAATCTGGCAGTGGACAATTTTTTAAACCACTTTCTAGTAGCAATGCACATACCTGGGATGTCCAAGCTGAGCAGAACTATACTGCTGCCTCACAAGTGGTCTCTCAACAAAACAGTGGCAACAGAGATTGTCAGACACTAGGGCCATCCTTGCTGCAACCTTTTTTCATTGTACCTAAATAACAATGCAGAAGTTACTTTGTCCTCATCCCACCATATGGACAGTCACTGAGAGATGCTCTAGTCCATCCTTGGCTCTCAGATCTCCTTTATACCTTTCCACCAATCCCTCTTATCTTCAAGTTCATTCAGAAAGCAATGGAGTGTGAGATCAAGGTAATCCTCATTGGCCCCGGCAGGTATGGTTCCCCTTTCTTTGGCCTCACCTGGTTCACCCACCATGGGTTCTGGATGCATTCCAAAATCTTTTGACACACTCCTTCATGCTATATCTACTGAACCTGAAAACCCTAAAGCTAATTTCATGGTTTCTCCAGTTTTAACAATTGCCAGAGATGCCAGGCTTTCTTCCCTGGTTCATATCATATCTTCCTCTCAAAGAAACTCAGCAAAAAAGACTTACAAGAGCAAATGGAAGCTTTTCTCCATCTGGGCATCATTCATTGTAATAAATAAAACAACAACATTTTTATAATAAACTTAGCAGTGTAGTAGAAGGACTAAAAAACATAAAAGTGATGTTCTTATTTACAGATTATTTTATAGGAAGACTGTCTATGATGACAGAAAGGTTAAAATGGTTAAGAAGGTATATATGTCATTTGTTTAATTTGGTTATTCAAGGATCTGGAAGGCCAGATTTTGCATGGTTTATGTTTTAGGTAATCTGTCATTTGTGGATACATTTGCATTGTGAGTCATATATATGAAGACTTTACTTAAAATTGAAAATTTTGTTAGGTGATTATGCATTTTATATATGGTGGGAGGTAGTCCCATACTTTTGGTGCCAGTATATAGATAGGGAGTGCTTGGTCAAGTGTAGTTTACTGTGGGGAGTTTTTAGTTAAATGGCAGAAGAAGGAAGAGAGTCTAATATACAAAGTAAATCTTACCGAGAGTCTACTAGTAAAGAAGAAAAATGAATTTAGCTTAATTAGTTTATTAGACTAGATCTGCAATTAGAGAAAAAGTGTTTACTTTGGATTTAATAATTTGTATCGGGTTTGAAAATTGAGAATAGAATCTAGTCATGCAGCCAAGTATTTGTAGTACTGGACCATTTTGATCAGTTTTTGGTTAATGCAGACAATAACCAAGCTGTTTGGTGCTTTGGCCATCCTTTTAGTATTTGTAAGCAACATAGCCTTGTTTGATTTAATGTTAAGTAACAGGCTGTGATTGTTTAGCCAATTTCAGGACATTACAAGGTTCTTTTCTAAATTAATTTTAATATGTCCACAAAAGAATCCAGACAATGAACTGCTCTGAGAACAACAAAGAACATATATAAAATCCAAACTTCACAGAGCAAAAACAGGCCGAAAGAAACCACCATGGCATAAAACCAAAGGATAATTTTATTTCGATAAGCGCTTTCGCAAACACTGTTGTTTCATCTGATCTTAACACACCATAAAATACTCCACATTTATTTTTTCCTCTTAAATCTAATCATACAGTGGGAACAATGTGTATTCCTATGTTGCTAAGTAACATATCACTTCCCTGTTAACTATATAGTGACCAAATGCTAGAAACAGCAAGACTACACTCTAAGCTATATTTCAAACAACATATACATGTAAAATACATATAAAATACATACAAACACTTTATAATAATCTGTAAAAAATAAAATAAAATGAAATATTATACCCAAAATACATATAAAACAACTACAAATACACAAAAGTATATTATATACATGTCCAATACAATCATCTGTTCAACCTCCTTGCTTCTAAAATGGGTTTAATCGAAATGTGGTCATTTAACCCTGGGCTTGAATGTGCCCTCAGCTTCAGAATCCTTCTAAGTTCTTCAAACCTCTGTGGGCACAATACAGGTGATCGCAAACCCTTTCTCACCAATACTGTGCCCACAGAGGTTAGAAATATAGTGCCATAACCAAACATATTAGTAATATGGGGAATGAACATAGTTTTAAGTTTCTAATCTTAGAGGTCTTGCTGTCGAATGACAGGAAAGGGGATATAGTTAACACAACCGAACAAACAGAACTTAGATGGATTCTGAGGCTGAGCGCACATTCAAGCCCAGGGTTGAATGACCACATTTTGATTAAACCCACTTTAGAAGCACGGAGGTTGAAAAGATGATTGTATTGGACATGTATATAATAACCCAGCCACTGGGGATGCACAATTCAGTGTATTTCTTTATGCCGGTCCCAAGCCCGAATAAATGGGGAGGGTTGCATCAGGAAGGGCATCTGGCATAAAATTTGGCCAAATTATTTAATGCGGAGACCAGTAAATATTTACATACTGCATCGGTCGAGGCCCGGGTTAACAACGACTGCCACCAGTACTGTTAGCCAACCGGGTGCTGATGGAAATTGGGCTACTGTTGGCCGAAGGAGGAGAGGAGGTGGAAGGCATGGCCAAAGGCAGGAAGAGAGGAGAAAGGCTAGGACTGTGGTAGTGAGGGTCGGAACTTTGAATGTTGGCAGTATGACTGGTATAGGGAGAGAGCTAGCCGATATTATGGACAGAAGGAAGGTTGGTATGTTGTGTATGCAAGAGATCAGATGGAAGGGGAGCAAGGTTAGGTGTATCGGAGGTGGGTTCAAATTGTTTTATCATGGTGCGGATGGGAGGAGTAATGGCGTAGGAGTTATCCTGAAGGAACGGTATGCTAAGAGTGTTTTGGAGGTGAAAAGAGTGTTGGATAGAGTGATGTTTATGAAGCTGGAAATTGATGGTGTAATGATTAATGTTGTTAGTGCATATGCTCCACAAGCTGGGTGTGCGATGGATGAGAAAGAAAAATTTTGGAGTGAGTTGGATGAAGTGGTGATGACTGTACCCAAGGGTGAGAGAGTGGTGATTGGAGCAGATTTCAATGGGCATATTGGTGAAGGGAACAGGGGGAATGAGGAAGTGATGGGTAGGTATGGTGTTAAACAAAGGAATGCAGAAGGTCAGCTGGTAGTGGATTTTGCGAAAAGGATGGACATGACTGTGGTGAATAAGTATTTTAACAAGAGGGAGGAGCATAGGGTGACATGCAAGAGTAGAGGAAGATGCACACAGGTGGATTATATCTTATGTAGGAGGGCCAGTTTGAAGGAGATTGGAGACTGTAAAGTTGTGACTAGGGAAAGTGTAGTTACGCAGCATAGGGTGGTGGTTTGTAAGATGACGTTGGTGATCAAGAAAAGGAGGAGGAATGTGAGGGCAGCACCAAGGATCAAATGGTGGAAATTGAAAAAGGGTAATTGTGAGGTGGAGTTCAGGGAAGAGTTAAGACAGCACTGGGTGGCAGTAAAGAGTTACCAAATAGCTGGGAAACTACAGCAGAGCTAGTAAGAGAGACGGCTAGAAAGGTGCTTGGTATGACATCTGGGCAGAGGAAGGATGACAAGGAGACATGGTGGTGGAATGAGGAACTACAGGAGAATATATAGAAAAGAGGTTGGCAAAGAAGAAGTGGGATTGTCAGAGAGATGAAGAAAGTAGACAGGAGTATAAGGAGATGAGGGGCATGGCAAAGAGAGAGGTGGTGAAGGCTAAGGATAAGGCATATGAAGAGTTGTATGAAAGGTTGGACAGTAAGGAGGGAGAAAAGGACCTGTACCGATTGGCTAGACAGAGGGACTGAGCTAAGAAAGATGTGCAGCAGGTAAAGGTGATAAAGGATAATGAGGGAAACATACTTAAAAGCGAGGAGAGTCTATTGAGCAGATGGAAAGAGTACTTTGAGGGGTTGATGAATGAAGAGAATGAGAGGGAGAGAAGGTTGGATGATGTGGGGATAGTGAATTATGAAGTGCAATGGATTAGCAAGGAGGAAGTAATGATAGCTATGAAAAGGATGACGAATGGAAAGGCTGTTGGTCCAGATGACATACCTGTAGAAGAAGTTTAGGTGAAATGGAAGTGGAGTTTTTAACTAGATTGTTTAATGAAATCTTGGAAAGTGAGAGGATGCCTGAGGAATGGAGAAAAAGTGTTTTGGTATTGATTTTTAAGAATAAGGGTGATGCGCAGAGCTGTAGTAACTATAGAGGGATTAAACTGATCAGTCACAGCATGAAATTATGGGGAAGAGTAGTGGAAGCTAGGTTAAGAAGGGACGTGATGATTAAGTCATCAGTAGTATGGTTTCATGCCGGGAAAGAGCACTACAGATGCAATGTTTGCTCTGAGAGTGTTGATGCAGAAGTACAGAGAAGGTCAGAAGGAGTTGTACTGTGTTTTTGTAGACGTAGAGAAAGCATATGACAGGGTGCCTAGAGAGGAGTTGTGGTATTGTATGAGGAAGTTGGGAGTGTCAGAGAAGTATGCAAGAGTGGTACAGGATATGTACGAGGGTAGTGTGACAGCAGTGAGGTCTGTGGTGGGAGTGATGGATGCATTTAAGGTGGAGGTGGGATTACATCAAGGATCAGCTCTGAGCCCTTTCCTATTTGCAATGGTGATGGACAGGTTGACAGATGAGATCAGACAGGAGTCCCCGTGGACTATGACGTTTGCAGATGACATTCTGATCTGAAGTGAGAGTAGGGAACAGCTGGAGGAGACCCTGGAGAGATGAAGATATGCTCTAGAGAGAAGAGGAACAAAGGTCAGCAGGACTAAGACAGAATATATGTGTGTGAATGAGAGGGAGGATAGAGGAATGGTGAGGATGCAAGGAGTAGAGGTGGCGAAGGTGGATGAGTTTAAATACTTGGGATCAATAGTTCAGAGTAATGGTGAGTGTGGAAGAGAGGTGAAGAAGAGAGTACAGGCAGGATGGAGTGGGTGGAGAAGTGTGTCAGGAGTGATTTGTGACAGACGGATACCAGTAAGAGTGAAAGGGAAGGTCTACAAGAGGGTAGTGAGACCAGCTATGTTATATGGGTTGGAGACAGTGGCGTTTACAAAAAGGCAGGAGTTAGAGCTGGATGTGGCAGAGTTAAAGATGTTAAGATTTGCACTGGGTGTGACGAGGGTGGACAGGATTAGGAGTAAGTATATTAGAGGGTCAGCCCAGGTTGGAAGGTTTGGAGACAAAGTCAGAGAGGCAAGATTATGTTGGTTTGGACATATGCTGAGGAGGGATGCTGAGTATATTGAGAAAAAGATGCTAAGGATGAAGCTACCAGGTAACAGGAAAAGAGGAAGGCCTAAGATAAGGATGTGGTGAGAGAGGATATGCAGGTGGTTGGTGTGACAGAGCAAGATGCATAGGACAGGAGGAAATGGAAACAGATGATCCACTGTGGTGACGCCTAATGGGAGCAGCCTAAAGATGATAATGATTGGACATGTATATAATATAGTTTTGTGTATTTTTAGTTGCTTTATATGTATTTTGGGTATAATATTTTATTTTATTTCATTTTATTTTATTTTTTACAGATTATTATAAAGTGTTTTCATGTATTTCATATGTATTTTATATTATTATGTTGTTTGAAATATAGCTTAGAGTGTAGTCATGCTGTTTCTAGAATTTGGTCACTATATAGTTAACAGGGAAGTGATATGTTGCTTAGCAACATAGGAATACACACTGTTCCCATTAGATGATTAGATTTAAGAGGAAGAAATAAATGTGGAGTATTTTATGCTGTGGTAAGATCTGATGAAGCAACAGTGTTTGTGAAAGCGCTTATCAAAATAAAATTACCCTTTGGTTTTATGCCGTGGTGGTTTCATTCAGCCTGTGAAGTTTGGATTTTATTAATTTTAACATGTGTCGAGAAGTGCTCAAGCTGTCTGAATAATATTGAGATGTGGAAGGTCTGTGGGCTGGTTGTTAATAAATAAGGAGAATAGTATGAAGAGAGTAAAAGACCTTGTGTTACACCTTTGAGAAGAGGGGCTGGAGGAAATATTTGAACCTAATTATATACTGAATGATCTATTAGTAAAGAAGGCTTTGAACCATTTCATTGCATGTAAGCTGATTCTGTGCTAACTGCAGGGAGTTTAATGAGAAGTTGTCAACCAAATCAATGGCCTTTGTGAGATTGTTGAATACAGAACCAGTGAGTTATCCTTTATTCATGTTTTGGAGTACTTCTGTAACAATGTATAGAGGAGACTTGGAACTTCTGCCCAAACCAGAAGCTGTGGTGATCCCTAGAGGGGGTCATGTAGGTATGAGAATGTTCAGAAGGTTAAGTATGTATTAATGATTTGTTTAGGAGACCATCAATATCGTTAATGTAATTTTCTTTAAACAGAAAGGAAGTGAGCTGAATGAAATCTTCAATGGTTAGAATTTAAAAGTGTTGAGATGGTGGGAGGAACTGAGGAGAACTTATTCAGAAGGTTCAGGATCCTAACATAATGAAGATTGTATTTTGTTTTTATTAAATTGCTAACATCTTCTCAGGAACTTACCTGATTTATTCAGTTCCAGATTTTTATGATTATTTTGGAGTGAAGCTTTTCCATACATATATACATACATACATGCAAATTTCAAGCTCGGGCATTAATGCCCTTCTAACCTACCAATATACCAAAATTGTTGTTCCTATAGTAAGTGTCCAGGCTGTTCTTAAAAGATATCTAAACTAGTGCTTGCTTTAATGTAATTTGTTAGTCTGTTCCATGCATCAGATGGTGTCTCAGAGAACCAATTAGTGCACTTCTTATCATATAGAATCTTCTACTTAGACTGTCTGATGATTCTCTCCTACTTTCTGATAACCCCCAAATACTCCTAGAGATAGTTGTCTCGAAATGCCCTATATATATCTGAATAAAATCCCCTCTTAAATGTCTATTTGATACATTGTACATGTTCAGATATCTTTGTCTTTCATAATAACTTAAATTTACTCTTTCATGGATACTTCCAAAGACATGCGTTTGGAATGTTTCTCCCCGGGCCCCTACTGAAAATGGGCTCTGTCCCATTCGGACGTTCCCTGTAAACAGATGTTAACTAACTAACTAACTAACTAACTAACTAACTAACTAACTAACTAACTAACTAACTAACTAAATAAAAGAAAAGAAAAAATGCTCTTGGTATTTTTCTGCTGTACTCTTTACAGTTTACTCATGCTTGTTTTCTTATAAATGATTTTCATATTGTTATTCCATACTCAAGTTTAGGTCTAATGTAATTAACATAAAATGACGCCATCATTTCTAATTTCCTAGACTTTATGAATCATTTTATACAACCTATAGTTTATAACTATCATTAACCAACTGGTTGATACGATTAGAAAAACTCAGAGCTTGATCTACCTATATACCCAGGTCCTTAAATCTACAGTTTCAATCACTGTGTGCTGTGTTAAATATTCATCTTTCAGTTTATATCACCCAAATGTCATGTACTTAGTTTTTGATGTATTTATCAGCATATTATTATTATGCTTCCAAATGGTCAATTTAGTCAAGTTCTTATGCAGACATGTGGTATCTATAACACATGTAATCAGTTTACCCAATTTCAAGTCATCTGCATACAGACTGTAGAACACCTCAGATGAAAAAGATAGATCTGAAAGATAGAATCTAAACAAGTATAAGCTTAGGACAGAGCCCTGTGGGACACCCTGACTGTAACTAAATATTTCACCTGTCCAATTGTTGTATGATACTTGCCATGTCTTATTTGTAAGCCTTGCAGATCTCCATCTTACCAAGAATACATCAGTGCCTAGTTATTCTAATTTATTGATCAGTGTTTTGTGTATGACCTTGTAAAATGCTGAAGGTAAATCTTTACAAATTATATCACAGCATAGTTTTTCATTCATAGCTGTTATTATACTGTTGTAGAACATCATGTAAAAGGTGGTAATGGATCCATTTTAACATATGCATGTTGATATATGGTTTTCACGTCCCAACCTTTCAATTCTGACAATAACTTATTCAGTATTATCTTCTCCATTAGTTTTCTACAACATGAAAATAGACTTAAGGGTCTGTATAACTCTGGGTTTGTCCTGCTCCTCCCAAAGCACTAAACCAGATTGTATTGTTCTTGATTTTTTTGATTTATTAAATTATTTTTTTTACATTATTGAATTTTGGATGCATTTTTACTTGCTTTGTTAGAACGGTTAGCTGGGTTGGTTGCCAGTGGTTCTGGACACTTTGTGAGCCTTATCTATATATCTATCTATCTATATATATATATATATATATACATATATATATATATATATATATATATATATATATATATATATATATATATATATATATATATATATATATATATATATATATATATATATATATATATTTTTTTAGAACGTTACCATTCCCTGTAATCTGTGAGTTACATAACAAAGCAGTGTCCTTTTTAGTATGTATTCTCTTTACTTTATAGACATTTATCGTTTTCTTTTTCTTCCTTGTTATTTGCTGTGAACTTCTTCCTTTCTTTTTTTTTAATTTCTTTCTAAATGCTTTGACTCCTCAGATTGCTGGATGTTTGTATCCAGAATTCCAAAGCTGTTAGTGACATTATCTTGTTTCATAGGGTTGAGTGGTCTGTATAGACAGCAGGCACATCTTTTCCTAAATGTGTTCTATTTGCTCTGTGCCTAATATTATTTATCTCATCAGTCCAGTCGTTAATATATGCAATGACAGCTCTCCAAGCTGTGCCAATTGCACAAGTGCGATCATCTTCAGTAAGTCTAGAGTTACTACTAATAATGGTAAACAAGTCATCCAACTTTTGACATGAGGAACACAGATCACCAGTGTTATCCAAGTGTTCATGTTTAAATATACATAACATTTATTATACTACACAAAATATTTGTGCTTTAACAAATCATTAATGGCATACTCATTTAAGGAATTCATATTCATCTGCCAGTGAATAAAAAAGTCTAAAAGAAAAGAATAATCAAAATCAGTTACCACAGAATTCAAAGAGAACTTAAATCAACTGCTGTGAGAAAAATCACACAAACAATATGCAACTAAATACTAAATTAAGCAGAGTAAAGTTGTTGCTTGGACCGTACAATTACTAAAGTCACACAAAAGCTGGAATTCCTTTATATCACAAATGAATGAACACATTAGCTTCTGCTCAGTGTCACTCACAACTGCATATCTTTTTAACAGTAAAGATCAATAAATCACAAACAAAGACAGGATTGTTTAGATAAGATCTGGATTGTCCTCTGCAGTCTGTGTGAATTTATAGCTGACTAGGTCCCTTAGCTGTACAGTTTGCCTATCTAAAAACTAACTGTTTCTAACAGCAAACACTGAAAATTAAAGATAACGCAACAAATGTAAATCAAAGTAAATCTGTTGTCTACAGTCTACCCCTTCCTTCCTACAAACAGTGAAAACAGTGGTAAGAAATAAAATTCAAATAAAACATCTCTTCCCAGGCAACTCTGCAGTCAGTCACAAACCAACAGGATTGTTTAGTTAAGCTCTGGATTCCAGTCTTTAGAAAGTTGACATTGCATCATCTGGTAACTTGTTGACTCGTTCTTAAATTGTATCAATTACTGTCTGCTTTTTAATGATGGTGATTTTTTTCAGTGTCTGTAACCTTTGCCTCTTAACTTATAAAGGGATTTAATTTCTTTGGTGGGTCATTGATTTTGTAATGTTTTTTAAGGAAGTATTTATTTTTAAACAGAGAAGCAAGTTGTTAAAGGCTGTGACCATAATACTGTTTTTTTCCTGTTAGTAAAGGTTTCTAATTTGTTTTGATGTTTGTTTTTGTTTGCAAATTTTAAGGTTAAAATAAAAGGTTGGCAGTCACTAATTAGTAGAGGATGGAAAGTTTTGAGATTATTTTGTGATTATTGGTGAGTTCAAGATATAGAAAGGGATTCTTTCCTGAACTGCAGTTTAGTTTGGTGGGTTCTTTTATTACCTGAGTGACACAGGCCTTGGTTAGAGATGGTATCAATTATTTCTGGAGTTGATGGGTTTAAGAGGTTGATATTAAAGTCTCTATGAATGATGTATTAGCATTGCTTTATTTCATAATGTTCTTTAGAAGTACTATGAATTTAGTTTGTTAACTGGACAGGGGAAGTATGCTACTAAACAAAGGTTTTGTTGATCTTGCTGATCCTGGCAAAAAATCCTGTGGTTATCACCTTTGTGAAATAATCCTAATGTCATATTAGATGATAAAACTCTATAAATATACCTATTTTCTGCACTTAGGAAAAATAATAATGTATTTAATCACTGCTGGATAGTTTGCTTCCATACAGCAGTTACATGACATATTGTCTCTCCCCCACTCAGACATCACTTATCAATCTGACTAGAACTGCAGTTTTAAAATCTACTTCAATTGTTCTGTTTGTCTCACAGTACCTTAGTATTATGCAGCTTTGACTTTTTACACTGCCATTTAAACACCACATCTTTCCTTTACTCCCAGTTTTTCAGTTTGGAGTCTAGGACTATATTTCACATTTCTAATTATTGGGATTTCAGTTTAAGAAAAGATAACTGGGACTGGGTGGAATCGGACAGCTACATGCTTGAGTGAGAGAAAAGAGAGAGGGTGGAATTAGAAAGGTTACTATTGGAACACTGCAAGGGAATATCTTAGGTTCATGATTTTTTACTGTGTTTGTTTTATATATATATATATATATATATATATATGTATATATGAAGAAAAAAACAGGATCACTGTCTTTGCTGTTTCTATGAAGATAGGTGCAGCAGTGGAAGATGTTAGAAGGGTTTGAAGAAGGATTTGGAATGTTTAAACAGATGGGTAAACAGATGTCCTCTAGGATTTAGTGCAGACAAATACGAAGTGCTGTACTTAAAGCCACTATAATGCTATTGTGAGGCATTCAATAGCAGAGGTATAACTGATGACATCAGGGAAGGAAAAGGCTCTGGGGATGTTTATTACACCCAGGCTAGACTACTAGGAGCAGTAAATACAATGCCAGGGCTTATTCTCATTGGGTTGATTCCACAAACAAAGACGTAACTCTTCCACTTTGTACAGCCTTGGTTAAACTGCACCTTGAGTACTGTATTCAGTCCTATAAGCCAACACCAAAGACACAAAAACAAATTAAACTGCAGCAAAAAACTCAGTAACCACTTTATACAGAATGTACTGTCAAAAAATTCAATAACCACTTTATACAGAATGTACAGTCATTAACCAACCAGGTCACTAATCAAGCTCTTGCTAAGTTCATAGATTCATAGGTAAGTACTATGCTTTCTGTCCTTGCATGTCATTTTAAGCCTAGCCAGTTTTCCTTTTTGTACTCAAAATACCCTATCCCATTTGGTTATAGATTGGCCTTAACCATCCCATGGTTGATAATTATATATTACCCCTAATCAAAATAACCGGGATCATACCATAGATAATTTGCAAGGACTCATGCATGGGATAAAGCATGTAGGAGATGATGACCCTACTCATTCAAATAACCTCCTTCAGCATTCCTCCTTTGAGCCAGTTCCCACAGATACCATCAAAAATACCTCAAAAAATGAAAGCCTACTACAACTATCCCCTGACAGTCTACCTGATGAATAGCTTAAAATAGCAGCTGAGGCTATTGTAGATGCAGTTTCAATTCTGATTAATCAATCCCTATCTGAAAATAAAGTCCCCTTGCTGTAGAAAAAAATCATTCCTTATTTCACTACAAGAGGGTAGAATCATTACAAATCTTTCAAACTATAGGCCAATTGCCATCTTATTGCTCCTGTCAAAAACTTTTAAAATGTATTCATATGGAACTTCTCAACTCTAATAGATAACCAGCTTCTGTCTTCACCACAATACAGCTTCTATCCTCATCACAGCACAACTACTGCTTTGCTGAATTTTTTAATACTGCCACAACCCATACAGATGCTTGAAGCCTAGTTTCCACAATGTTCCTATGCTTATCAAAAGCTTTTGATATAGCTTCCACCAGAAATTCTAATGTAAACACTCATCCTTGGGGCTCACCAGCTGTTCACTGTGATGGTTCCATAGTTACCTCTCAAACAGAGCAAAAACAGTGAAATGGAAAAATGATTTCTCCACCTTCTTGTCTGAAACAGTTGGTGTCTCACAAGAATCTTTGCTAGGCTCCATACTTTTCAACATATTCATCGATGATCTCTACAGTACTACAAAAAATGCTGCCCTAGTTCAATATGCTGGTGACTTGACTCTAATCTGCTCTGCCAAATCTTTCACTGATCTCCAGTACCATACACAACAATCCTTTGTATTAATTGAAACTTGGATAAATAATTCACAACTACTGCTAAACCTCCAAAAAACGAAACTACTGCTCTTTACCCCAAAATGCCAAAACAACAGTATTCACTCTCATCTCTGCCAACAACACCATGATAGAACAAGTAAACCCCACAAAATTACTGGGTGTGTTCACAGATGTCCAGTTGAAGTTCGACCATTATACATCACATGTGGTTAAAAAAAATCATCAAAAACTAGGTAGATTATACAGAGTAAACTCCTAATCCCAGGCCCAGAAGCAGTACTTAACTTCTGGCTAAAAGTATTAACACCTTTACACGAAGAGCTACTTGTATGCACACCCCAAACAGACACCAGTGTAGTTAACATCAGGAAAAATGACACTCCTCCTTAAAAGTGAACCTATAAGCTATCCCAAAAGTTATAGACGAATAACTTGCCTTCTGATGGTGTATAAACTATACACTGGAATTGATGCCGACAGTGTTTATAGTCATTTAGAAGAAAACTCAGTCATGGCAATAAAACAAAAGGGTAGCAAAAGAAAGTCATATTTAACAAAGGATCATTTGTTGTTAAATAAAATCATAAAAGGAGAATTGTAAAAGGGGGAAGAATCTAAGTATGATATGGTGAGATTACAAAAAAGCATTTGACAGCATCCCACATTATTGGATAAAGGAGTGCTTACGGATATGTATAAAACACACCATAAATTGGTCAGTTACATTACAGTGACCATGACACAGTGGAAAACCAATATGCAGCTAAACCATGATAAAAGACACAATTATTATCCCAGGGTTAAAAATTCAAAGGGGGATTTTCCAGGGTGACTCTTTATCACTAGTGCTCTTTTGTCCTGCCCTTAACTCATTAAGCTGTCTACTTAACAGATTAGGTCATGGTTATAATTTGTGTTCCAGAAAACAACAGTGTAAAGACTCCTCATTGTCTTTTTGTGGATGATTTAAAACTGTATAGTTCATCAGATGAGGAGCTGAAAGCACAACTGGAAAATGTTCTTCGTATTTCACTGTTGCAGTCATCACATGTGGGTTATCCCTGCCAGAGTAGCCCTCAGTTGTCCCGAATACCAGAGGCTTAGTATTTCTGCGTTGGTTGCTGTCACTTCAGGACTGACATCAGGTTGTCTGTAGTATAAAATAAGGCAGCCGACGCCATTATATCAGTCTTTCTTGCCGAGGAGGCCGAAGCAGAAGCAGTTTGCACGAGTGCTGATCGGCCGCTATCCGAATTTTCATTTTCCGAATTGAAGCTGAAATCTTCTAAAGCTAAGTACCCCATTGGGAATCCTTTTTTCTTGCTCTAACCATTGTCAGAAAAAGTTAACAATTGTCTCGCCTGCGGAAAGCAAATACCACACTGAGACTTTCATTCTTAATGCATCACTTGCTTAGGCCCAGACCACGACGCCCCCCACTGTCACTTTTGTGCTTTGTTCAATGCCAGAACTATACATCTTTGGGCCCTTATTGTAGCTAGATATTTTCGCTGTCAGTTCTCGATTTCCGATATGGCTTCGTTAAGCCACCCGATAGCAGATCTTCCGAAAAAACACAAGGATAAAGACAGAGACAAACCGCACAGATCCAAACCTACTGACAATGCTTCCGTTAAGCTAGTCATCAGCTCTCTGGTCCTCAGTGAGGAGCTTTCGTAGCCCCTGATGCCCACTTCTGTGGATTCGCAGGCCACTACTGAGACCCTTTCGGAGTCCGGTATGCCACAAAACTCTTAATCGAATAAGGATCCTGCTGTTGTCTCTACCTTGGATGGGTCCAGAGCCACTGAGCAGGCACCGGCTTCCAAGGAAGTACTTTATTCTCGACACAAATTGATGACTTCTTTCGCATCAACTGTTCATTCGAAAACTACCGAGTTTCTAAGGCCCAGGGTATGAACTGACGACTCCATCTCAGGCACCTGTTTCCTTGCTTCATTCTCAAATGCTTAAAATGGTGGAAGACTTCGTAATGCTGATCAGGGGAAGCCAAGCTACCCCTTCCAAAAGAAAAAGAGATTTGTCCCCAGTAGTTTTATCTGAACAGGAGTCCGATGACTCTGATGCCTCTGAATATGAAGACATGCAACCCTCTCTTCTTATGAGGATTCTGATGCAGAGGAATCCATTCCTTCAGCCTCTTCACCTGAGGATTTTTCCTTTGGGGAAACCCTTCATACCTTAAGGGAACATTTCCAGTGGGAATGTCAGGACTACCCTCAGTCTTAAAAGAGACTCAGTGAATTCTTAGATCTTCCACCGTACAGACCCTTGGCCATTCCTCCTGTCCTGGATGTTATGGATGATGTTTTCATGGAATCTAGTATGACTCCTGACACCCTCCCTCCCACTCCCAGGAAACCTGACAGGAATTACAGAGTCCCTGACTCTCACAAATTTCTTTTCAAAAATCCTACTGCTGACCCTGAGGTTATCTCCCAAGGGCCTAAAGGAATTAAAGCAATTTCTGCTAAGAATCCCACACCCTCAGATAGGGATTCCCGAGCATTAGACAGGTGGGGTAAAAAAGTATACACCTCTGCTACTCTTGCTATTAGAGCACTAAATTGTCAGTTCCATATGCTAAAATTTCAGCAGCATACATTGGAACTCCTCAAACAAAATATATCATATTTTCCTGCTTGTGCAGAAAATAAAGAGTTACAAGAGTTAAAGCATTCTGCAAATCAAGTAACTAAGCACACCTTACACTGTGGTTTTGATGTCCTAGAAGCATCTTGCAGGGCAGCAGTCACCGGTTCTGTCCTTAGAAGGCATGCTTGGCTTAAGGAACAGTCCTTGCCAGACCATGTCAAATCTAAACTATTGGATGTACCCTTGCACAAAGACAACTTATTTGACACCAAGGCAGAGGAGCTCTTAAAAAGATGGAAGAAAAGGCTAAATCTATGCAGACAGTTAAGGATTTCCTGCAGGTCCAGCCACCCAGGTTCAGTAGGCATTGCCCCTCCAAGGACTGGTCCTTTCCTGCCCCCAACAGGTCAGTTCAGCTCAGACCCCAGGGAAGCACACCCCCCAGATAACAGCCACAGGGAATGCAGAGATCAAAGCAATGGAGTACTTCCTCTTCTAAACCAGAGAGTGCAAAGCCACCCCCTCATGAAAAGAACGCACAATGACTCTACACTTCCACCCCCTCCCTCTGCCCACCTGCACTTGCCCCTGGGAGGAAAACTCTCCTTCCACGCAAGCACCTGGGCCACCATTACCAATGACCGCTGGGTCCTCAACATAGTGTCCCAGCGATACAAATTTTCTTTCCACACTCTACCAACCCCAAAAGGGTTCCCAGATCTTCCCCCAAACCAGTGGGCAGAGGCCAAAAAGCAAGTCCTTTCCCTGCTCAATGTGAGGGTAATAGAGCACATTCCTACAGAACAGATAGACCAAGGTTTCTACTCCAGGCTCTTCCTGGTACCTAGAAAAGAGGGCACCTGGCACCCCATGCTCATTCTATCCATTCTAAACACCTTCCCGGTAATATCAAAATTCAAAATGCTCAACCTTCAGCAACTACTACCTATGCTCTCCAAGGATGCTTGGCTAGCCACCCTAGACCTAAAAGAGGCCTACCTACACATCCCAATCAGGGAATCATGCAGGAAATATCTACATTTCAGGGCAGGATCACTGCACTTTCACTTCTCTGTGCTTCCCTTTGGCTTATCTACTGCTCCCAGAGTTTTCACAAAATGTCTGGCTCCCACCATTGCTTTTTGCAGGCAAAGAAATATTCAAATTTACCCACACTTAGACGACTGACAAATTCAGGCAGACAGTCAGGAAAAGCTGCTCAAGCACCTGGCCTTTTGTAAAGGACCTACTGATCTCCCTAGAGTGCACTATCAATGAAAAGAAATCCAAATTAGTACCCACCCAAAAATTATATCCCTGGCAGCAAGCCTGGACACAGCATCCCAGATGGGATTCCTTACACCAGAAAAGCAAACCTACCTGACTGCCTATTTCTCTCAACTAGCCACCAGACCCCAGTTATCCACAAGGAAAATCCTGCAAGCTCTAGGGTTCATGGCTTCTTGCATTCTACTCATTCCATATGCCAGACTGCATATGAGGAAACTTCAATGGTACCTAAAAAGCCTTTGGTGTCAACACTGTCAAGACCTGGAAACTCTTATAACAATGATACCTTGTCTAAGGAAAGATTTTCTTTGGTGAGCAGCAGCATGCTACCACAACAAGGGACTACCCTTCTCACAACCCCACGCTACCCAGACCCTCACCACAGATGCATCAGACTAAGCCCGGGGTGCATACCTGGATGGCAGGTGCATACAGGGCCAATAGAGCCCACATCAAATACATCTGCACATCAGCCAAAAGGAGTTGTTAGCTGTCCAGCATGCATTGACAGCTTTCAGACCCCTCCTCTCCCCGGGGGCTCTACTGATCAAAACACACAACATCACTGTGATGTGGTATATCTACAAGCAGGGAGGGACTCACTCCTACCCTCTGTGCAGGCTCGCCATGACCCTTTGGCACACAGCCTCAGCCATGCAACTACACCTGTTAGCACAATTCCTGCCAGGCTCTCTAAACTCTCTGGCAGACAACTTAAGCAGAAACCTTCTGGACTCACATGAGTGGCAGCTAGACCAAAGAACTTCACCCTTGTAACTCAGAAAGAGGAAGCCCGGAAGGCCAACCTCTTTGCTTCCCACTCCAACAATCAGCTCAGCAAGTTCTGCACCAGGGAGCCCAACTGCAGGGCCTAGAAAGTGGATGCTCTATCCTTCCAGTGGGTCAACCTCTGGGTCTATGCACTTCCCCCACTCCCACTCATTACCAGGGTACTGCTCAAAATAAGGGAGGAAAAACTGAGGACAGTCCTGATTGCCCCAGACTGGCCATGCCAGAACTGGTACCCACTGCTGCACAGCCTGTCACCTCTGCCACCATGGCATCTCCCTCAGATTCCAGCACTCCTGACCCAGAGGGAAGGAGAATTTATGCATCCTCAATTGCAGACCCTCAATCTGGCAGCCCAGCTTATTCCCTGACCACTGTACAAGCTGCCAATTTCAGTAATCAGGTTCTAGATGTTAGACGTGAGGCCAGACACCCTAGCACTAGAAAGTCTTATGCTGACAAATGGAAAAGGTTCTGCACCTGGATCCAGACTAGGGGAGCCGATACGGCACAGCTCTCCCTACCTCTTATCCTGGATTACCTAGCTGACCTACTACACAGTGGTCTTTCTTTTTCCTCTGTTAAAATTCATGCCTCTGCTATTTCTGCTCATTTCAGCACTGAGAAACCTCTTTTCTCACACCCTCTCATCAAACAGTTCCTAAGAGGGGATAGCAACTTGAGGTCACTCAGAAGAGCACCTACCCCAGCTTGGGACCTAAACTTTGTGTTGGAAAAGCTCATCCTGCCCCCCCTTTGAACCAGCAGCTTCAGCAGAGTTAAAGTTTTTCTCATGGAAGACAGCCTTGCTTCTGGCCATCACTTCAGCAAGAAGAGTATCCGAGCTGCAAGCACTAATGGCTGTAGAGCCCTTCATCATTTTCTATGCTGATAGGGTCAACCTCAGGACTAACCCATCCTTCATGCCAAAAGTGGTGTCCAGTGTGGCTCTCAACCAATCTATTCATTTGCCCACCTTTTTCCCTAACCCACAAAACAAGGGGGTAAGGATACTGCACTCTCTAGATGTGCACAGACAGCTCAGATTCTATCTAGACAGGACAAAATCATTCAGAAAGACTGATCAGTTGTTAGTCAGCTTTGCTGCAGGAGCAGAGAGCAAAGCCATATCCAAACAAAGTATTTCCAAATGGGTAGCACACTGCATCCATTTCTGCTACAAGCAACACAGGAAACCTCCCCCTAAGGGGGTCAGGACACACTCTACCAGAGCAACCTCCACCTCTGCAGCTTTCCTCAGAGGGGTCCCCACCAGGGACATCCTGGAGGCTGCAACATGGACATCTGTTCATACCTTCACCAAGCATTACCACCTGCCTATCTTCTCCAAATCCAGGGCAGGCTTTGCCACTGCAGTCTTGCAGGGCATCCTAGCCAGCCCCCAGTCTTCTTGACTGCCTCCGCCCTTTTATTCAGCTTTGGGAATCAACCCAAATGTGATGACTGCAACAGTGAAACACAAAGAACATAGTACAGTTGTGTACACTTACCATAAATATAGATGTTCGAGTGTATTCACTGTTGCAGTCCTGGATTCCATCCCCCTTGTCTCTCTCTCTCTCTCCTTACAAGGAACTTTTTGGTATTTACTTTCTACTGGTGGTGTTCTTCCAGCATATCCTAGCTCCCTCTACAGAGCTCCTGACAGTTAGGGCAAGAAAAACTGATGTAATGGTGTCAGTTACCTTATTTTATATTACTGATGACCTGACATCAGTCCTGAAGTGACAGCAACTGATGCAGAAATACTAAGCCTCTGGTATTTGGGCCGACTGAGGGCTAACCTGGCAGGGATAACCCAAATGTGATGACTGCAACAGTGAATACACTCGAAAATCTACATTTATGGTAAGTGTACACAACTGTACTTTGTCAAAACTTTCCCAGTTGATATAAGAATATTATTTTGTCTTGATATATGCACAAAAGTAACATTTAAAGCAGGAAAGCTGCCGCAGCAATAAAATATCAGTCTGGGGCAGGAATGTGATATAAAGGAACTTGAGTAGGAGGGAGTATATAAATATTTGGGAATTGAGGAAGGATCAAAAATAAAACATGAACAAATGTGAACAAACCTCAGTAAGGAATATTTTAGAAGACTAAAGTTAATACTGAAAACAGCCCTGACATCTGTGAACAAAGTCCAAGCTATAGACTATTTTGTTCTTCCTGTGCTAACTTACAGTTTTGGGATAATTTACTGGCCCTAAAAGTTGTTGGACCATTTGGACAGGAAAACAAGAAAAATGCTATATGCTTATCAAATGGTTTATAAAAATCAGTGTATACCAATATTATATATTCCTTGTTCTGAGGTAGGTATGGGGCTCCTTGAAACTGATTACATGTATAGATCTGCATTAGTTAGGACTGCATACATATCTGCTGACCTTATCAGATCCAAACATTGTGAAAGTTTTGAAATATGAAGAGAACAAGTCTAAGATTACTTCGCTGCTTAGTTTAGCAGAAGCATATCATTGTCAAGTGGGAATGGAAACCAAACCAGAAGTAGACAAAAGTTAGGCAGCAACTAAATGTGCCAAAAAAAACAAAAGAAAGAATATAAGGAGAAGGATCAGATGAGTGTCCAGTCCTCCTACTACATGTCTTTGAAATGTGGGAGGAAACCAGAGCACCCAGAGGTAACCCATGTGACTGTTGGGAGGACATGCAGACTTGGCACAGTAGGTACCCCAGCTGAGAATCGAACCAGAGAACCTCTTGCTGTGAGGCGACAATGGCCATAGGTGTGAGTGTGTGCATGAGTGAGTGGTATGGATGAACTACCATGGCAGGGCTAGCCACCTGGCAGTGTAAAGTTTTGCTCATGATGATTGTCACTATTGAAGGTGACACCCTGACTCCATATGCAAAATGGGAAAAAGGTGTTGAGGATGGATGTATAGGCAAGAAATGTGGAAAAGGCATAAACGTATTTGCAAGAACACAAAACTCCTGGAACAACCATATGTTGACTAGGATCTGATGCAGGAATGGTTAAGAAAAGGTGCATTTAAATAAACAAAAGATGGAAAGTTAATATTAGTGGTCCAGGATAGTGGACTACATACATGTTAGTTTACAAAGTCCATTGAGCATATGGAAAACACAGACAAATGCAGAATGTGTAAAACAGAACTGGAGACAGTTGTACATCTTGCTGCTGGGTGTGATACACTGTTGGTAGAGAGCCTGTATATCGAAAGGCATAATGATGTGGCAAGACTGTTGCACTTGGGATCGTGCAAACATTACAATATTGAAGTAGTTGAGAAGCATTGGAAACATGAGCCACAAAGCATTATAGAGAATAATGAAGTTTCTATAACATGGGATCATCCATTACCAACAGTTCAAAAAGGAGATGCAAGAAAACCAGATATAGTAGTCCATGAAAAGAAGACAAAAGTGGCATTCACCACTGAAATTGCTATGCCTAGTGATTACAGAGTCTTATGTATAGAGAGACACAAAGTCATAAAATATCAGGATTTGCAGGCAGAAATGAGGGCAATGTGGAAAAAGGATACCCAAATAGTTGCAATAGTAGTAGGAGCAATGGTTCTCTTAAAAGAGTTTACAGTCTTATTTAGATATGCTACCGATATGTGTAACTCTGTATGAATTTCAGAAGGAGTCAGTACTGGGCACATTGTGGGTGCTGCGAAGAGCACTTTAGGCTAACATCAAGAATTGAGACAATACTGATTTCATGAACTTAATCATACTTTGACGAAGGAATGGGGTCCATTCCTGTCATGGTGTTAGCAACCCAAAAGACTTGAAGAAATTAAACCAAGTAAAAACATACCTCACTCGTACTGACATAGGCAGAAGATGTATAACCTCTACTTTCATACTGCCATCTCTCCTCAGTGATGCCCCACTCCACACTAACCTTCAGGTTTCACAGATTTCCAAACTTGAGCAATGTTTTAATAAAATAGCCAAAGTTGCAGTAATGTATAGCAATAGAACACACCACTGCATAGCCCTCAGAGAATTAAACTGTTACAAGTACCACATCACCTGTCTCTTAGCTAACTCTAATATACAAACTTCTCTGTAAGCCAGAAAATTGCCCACCCCTTAACTTCGTGCAGCTCTATTCCCCCCAATAGAAATGTACACTGTAGAGAAAAATCACAAATCGCTATAGCCAAATCATCTAATATTGTGGATTACTCTCTATATTGAAAAAGTGTTGCTGAAATATGGAACCATATCCCACTATTACTGAAATCCATTCTGAATGCAAACAAATTTGAAACCCAACTAAAACATTCCCTGTCAAATCATAGGATCTGTTTCTGTATATCTCCAGGATAAATACCAATATTATGTTCAGTTAGCCATATCGTCAAACCATTTCTCTTCATTCAGAGTCCTATGCCCACAACTTGTATTCACCAGTACCTCGAATAGTTTTACTAGCATCTCCCAGCCATAAACATAATTTTTGACACTTCTCACCCCCACATCTATACTTTTATTGTGACTTTTATGACAACCATATATCTATCTATATATATATATATATATATATATATATATATATATATATATATATATATATATAAACCTGCTTTATTCATCATATGTTAACTACAGTAATAACATTTTCTGCCTTTGTTCCTTCTCTAAACTTAATTTCTTTGAATTCCTAATCACACAATCTAGTATCTGTTTGTAAAACCCGCTAATACAGCTGCTCAAACGCTCAACATTCAGCATCTGCTAATACATAAGTATCTTTTATATGTTAATACTTTGCTTTTATTACATATGAATGTAATCTCATTAGCAAATGACTGTGTAATTCTTAATATATATTATTTAATGTCTGTTCATATATATTGCTGGATGTCTATTCTAAGATGTTTGTAATGTGTTACAGCTCCCCCGGGCCTCTGCTTAAAAAGGGTTTTTGACTAATCCCATTTGGACAAACCCAGTAAACAAAAACAAAATAAACAGAAATAAAATGTAAGGAAGAGGACATCAGTCTGCTGAAAGGAATTGAGAGGAAAGGTACCAGACAGAACTATAGGATGCTGGGGAGTAATATGACGAGAGACTAGAGGTTTTCTCACTTGAGAATAGAAGAAGCACAGAGGACAGGAGAGTGGTGCTTAAACTCATGTCAGGCATATATGGAGGGGTCATTCTGAACAGGAAAGAGGTAGATGGAGGGGACACTGGAATCATAG
This sequence comes from Protopterus annectens, assembly GCF_019279795.1. Lineage (NCBI taxonomy): Eukaryota > Metazoa > Chordata > Ceratodontiformes > Protopteridae > Protopterus > Protopterus annectens. The sequence continues at coordinate 623,043,624 of NC_056746.1, read as the reverse complement.
TGTAGTGATTGCCTACTCCTTATATCTCAGAAAGTACTTTTTTGCAGTGAGAATTATGGACTTATGGAATAGATTAACAGAAAGGGCGGTGAGACGGAGTCCATGGAAGGCTTAGGAGTGTATAGGGCAGATCAAAGAAAGATAAGGGGGTTGGTACAAATGAATGGAAAGGGGAATGTTAAGGCACTTAAATGGGCAGACTTATTGTCTCATTATTCCTTCAAGGAAATGTAATGTAACTTTCATGCTTCTTGGAAGTCTTTATGGCATGTTCCTTACAAATATGTCTGCTTTGTAAAATAATGATATAAACAAATAATTATTCATATTTCCTGATACCCATCAAGCTGGCCGTATTTAGATGTAATCTTTCTTTTTTATATGAGATTTGTAAATCAGGCTATGTTAATGCTAAACATATACTTTGGGAATGTAACTGGTATATATATATATATATATATATATATATATATATATATATATATATATATATATACTATTCAATATAAACCAGCACAAAAAACATCATGCTTGAAGAAAAATGCTGAAAGTCCAGGGTTAGATGCATAGCCCAACTTTAATGGCTGACAGGCCAAGTCACCTCACCAGCAAACCAGGTTTCGCCTTAGCATCATCAGTGCATGTATTAGGAAGGACCCTCCCCCTTCTTTATACACATTCTCTTAAAGCAACAGTCTGCCCTTTGTCATAAATACACATACCCCACATAAAACAAATTTGTGAAGCAACATTTTTACACGTAATATATCATGTGAAATAGATTTTTTCCATCATTATTCCTATGAAAAAGAAGTTACATTTTATATACAAAAATCCCTTAGATTATAACATAGATTACCAGTGGTCATTCAGCCCGGGTTTAAATAGGACTCCCAAATTAACTATCCATTGTCTCTCTTTTTTCATGAGAATTTTATGTTTATGTATGATTGATAAGTTGTCACCTACCACCTTATCTATGCCCAAAAAAACAAAATGTGCTGTAGGTTGTACCAATATGTGTTTAAATAATGCACTTCTGTTCCGTTGACAATTTATATCACTAATATTTAAAGCAATACATTGTTTAAAGCTAAGAGATGCTTGTGCTATATAGAAGGAGCCACACTGACATCCTGTCATATAGACTACCCATTCTGTTGCAGATGTGATCAAATGACGGATATCATACACTTTTGATGTGTTAACAGAAGTGAATGATTTAGTCTTAGATATATGTTTACATTATATACAATTCCCACAGTAGGTGCTCCCTACCACTATTGAATTTATTTTGTTTTCTTGCTTAACATATCTCTTTTTGAAACTTGACAAATGTTCTCCTATATTTCTCCCTCTTCTAAAACCAAAACTACAATCATTTCCTAACAATGTGTCAAACTATGGATCTGATTTCAATATGTGCCAATGTTTTGCTATAATTTGTCTAATCTTGAAAGTATTAGACCCATACTTAGTAATAAACCTTATATGATCTTCTGTAGTAATATTAGTTTGTACTTTATCCTGCAATAGCTGAATCCTAGACTGAACCCCCGCTTGCTTTAATGCTTCGTCCACCACTTTATGGTCATATCCCCTAGCTATAAATCTTGCTTTTACTTGTATTGCCTGTACCCAAAACTCACCTGTCTTAGAGTAAATCCTTCCAATTCTAGTAAATTGGGCCTTGGGAATATTAGTAGCTATGTGGTGGGGAAGACTGCTGTTGGCATGCAATAATAAATTTTTGGAAAAAGGTTTCCTGTATAAAGTAGTATCCATTGTGCCATCCATGGCTTTAATAACTTTCACATCCAAACATTAAACTATGTGTAAATCAATGTTACCACTAAAATGAATACCGTATTCATTGGAATTTAAATATTCCACAAATTCATGCCATTTTCGGGTGTCCTCTGTCCAAATGACCCAGCAATCATCCAGATATCTACGTCACATTTTGAGATTTTCCATGAATATGTTTCTGCTACTATATATTACTTTACATTCAAAGAACCCCATAAAAAGGACCACATATATGGGTGAAAATGTTGCACCCATTGCTGTACCCTTTATCTGTAAATACCATGCCCTATTGTATGTAAAGTAGTTATGCTCTAATACCAGTTTCAATAAAGTTAGCAAAAATTCCATCTCCACCTCATCATATCTACCAGACATCCCCATCCAATGTTTAACTGCTCTTATACCTGCCTCATGGGAGATACTGGTATACAGGGTACGCACATCAAGAGTGCCCATATATGTTTTGTTGGAAATCTGTAGATCACTCATCAACAACAAAAATTGATTTGTGGCTTTTATATGAGCTGTAACGTATACCAACAAAGGTTTAAGTTTGCATTCCAAGTACTCAGACAATGGTGCTATCAAAGAACCACGTTCAGCCACTATTGGATGCCCTGGGGGTGGAATCACTTGCATTTGTAATTTGGGTACCAGGTAGAAATACTGGGAGGTAGGATCATCAACCCTCAATTGTGTGGACAAAGCCTCAGTGATCACCCTACCATAGACTGTCTGTTTTAATACATCATCTATCTGTGTTCTTTAAAGCCTCTTGTGGGGTCCGTTGGGAGGCTACAATAAGATGTGGCATCGCTAAGATGTTTCTCCACTTCTTTATTATAATCAGTTCTACACCACACTACCATAGCACCCCCTTTATCTGCTCTTGTAATAATCAAATTATTATTTTGTTGTAAATTCTTAAGGGATGTTTTTTCCTCCTTGGTCAAATTATGCGGACCATGTTTAAACACCTCATTTTGATTTATTTGTAACTCCTGTAATACCTGTTGCTCAAAAACTTTAACCACCTCATTATATGGTGGTTGAAAATTAGATTTCTTAAATCTAAAACTTTCCACTTCACTATGAAGCGTATCTGGGGGTCTATGTGCAAAAAAAAAAATATTTTAAATTCAAATTTCGACAAAAAGTTTTTAAATCCTGAACCACATCAAAATGTGACACATAAGTAGTAGGTACATATCCCAAGCCTTTATTCAAGACCTTCACTTCCAACTCTGTAAAGTCATAATCAGTTAGGTTAACCACCAACTGATTTTCAGCTTCATAGGGTTGAATGGAAACCCTGGAACCATCAACTATGTTGCCAGTATCTCATTGAATATTTCTTCCATCCCTTTTATGCCTGTGTTTTTTGCCTCCCCTCCTAAAGGGACTCTGGATCTCTTGGGTGTGGGGGAAATCACTGATTGGGGTTCCATTCCCTCATTTTCCATATCCATATTCGAATACCCAGATGACAACTCAGAATTGCTGGAAAAGTCTAAGTTTTTTCTTAATATAGATTTAGCTCACTTTCCTTTCAGCCTATTACTACTTTTTTGACTGTCAGTAAACCTGACAGTTCTCTTTACCTTCTTCCATGAATAAGTAGTTTGATTTTAGTAATCATTAAGGTCTCTTTGGTATTTTTTGGTCTTTCTTTCCTGTAGCTCCTTTTCATGTTTATTTATTTCTTTCACATAATTAGCGTATTTATCTGAATAACTTGTTTCAGTTACATGGCTAATAGTTTTTTCATAACACTCATTAAGCTTAGAAAACAACAATACCTGTTGTTGTTCATAACAGTCTATTAAGAGCTTGATAAACATCTTAGATGCCATTTGTTGTATCTGACGCCATTGTTTCATAAATTCCTGATTATCAGATCCAACCCCTGGTTCCACATATAGTCTTAAACCCCTAGGGGCTATTTCTGCTTTTAAATATGCTTTCAACAGTTTACAATGCCAGACGTTGGACCTTACCTTTTTAGTACTATTAACCATTTCCACAAACTGTTGCTCTAATCCTCCCTTCCATGCTAAACGATGATAAATCATCCACATCTGTGGCTAGCCTGTCTAAAAATTCTTTCAGATTTTGTGTTTCTGCCATTTTAATTATGTGCCTAATTAAAGTTGCCCTAGGTTTATATTCCTGGTCCTCCCTCTGTACGACTTGTTGAGTGGTATAAGTTGTACTTAATAATTTGAAAAAGATATTCTTTCAAAAAGTCAAGTGTTTACAAAAAGTTTAAACTGCCTCGCCCCACTAATGTATCAACCTATTAATTTATCCCTCTATCTTTTCAGCTTATGTAAAATGCATAGCTTGTGGGAATGTACATTTACTAAAAGTATACTTGAGTGTAATACAAAATCATACTGTAGATACTAATATAGACTTACATCTTATGAAACACTTGCAAATGGAAAATCCCTATACATTTCGGCCGTTAATATTTATTTATTTATTTATTTATTTAATTTTACATTTGTTGACCGGGCTAGTCTAACTGGATATATGTCCATTTTCAGTAGAGGCCCGAGGAGATAAGCTCCAAGACACGATCCAATACAAAAATATAAGTACAAACAACAAAAAAATCAAATATTATAATAAAAATAGCAATTATCATAGTAAAAAAAAATCATCAACAATGGTAACGTGTATTATAGCATAAAGGTTGTAACAGGATGTAACACTGAGGTCAAGAGTCATAAACAGTGCAAATTGAAAGTACGGAGACATAATACAGGTTAAGTCAGACGTAGATAAAGGAAGTTAGATATGTAGTGATATTGCAATGGATTTCCTTAACAAAAGGTATATAAAGAGGATAGAAATAATGAAAAAAGGTAGATAAGAAAAATATAATAAGATGGAAGATGTAACAGAGGATAGTAAGCACTGGATAGGTAAGTCAGTTTTGTAGAGGTAGATGACTAGTCTGGTTTGGAATAGGGGCATAGCCAGTATGATTTGAGGAAAAGTTTGTCTATTTTTAAAGAGAGATAAAGAGGCGAGTGAGGAGAGGTCATTAAGGAGAAGATTCCAGGATTTACCTACAGTATTAGAGAAGAGAGAATCCCCAGCCCTGTTATTAGGTTTAGAGGTGTAAACAAGAAGTTTGTGTGATGAGCGTAAGGACTTCAGATTTTTTTTTAGGGGGTGATGAGGCTAGATAAACTTGGAGTATTAGAAGGTTTATAAAGAATGTGGTGGGCAATGGTTAGTTGGTGAAATTTAATCAGGTGTTGTAGTTCTAACCATCCTAGCTGGTTTAAATTTATACAATGGTGGGTTCGGAATGGGTTGCCTGTAGCAAGTTGTGCAATGTTATTATAGGACATTTCAAATTTGCTGAGGTTATTCTTGGAGATATTAGTAAAAATGGGTGAGGCATAAAGGAGTGTAGAGATCAAATGGGTGTGGGCGATAGTAGTTTTAGCAGTAGGGGAAAGGAAGGGTCTAATCCTATAGAGAGTGCCAATTTTTTGTTGTTGACAGTCTTTATAGTATTCTTGATGTGGATGTCGAAGTTCAGATTGTTGTCAATGGTGACACCTAGTAGTTTGGTGGTAGAGTCTGGAGATATTATAGTACCATTGGTAGATGTCACAGAGAATTGAAGAGGAGAGGACTTTTGAGTAGGAGTGAAGAGGAGGAGTTTGGTTTTCTTTGGGTTCAAAAGAAGGCAATGCTGAGTGAACCATTGTTCAACTATGTTGAATACTTTTTGAGTGAGAGAGTGAAGGTCACGGGAGGATGTAGCTGAACATAACAATCTGGAGTCGTCAGCATATTGTATGCAAGTGGCTTGTGGGATGGCTAATAAATATATAATTAAATATATAAATAGATAATAAATATAGAGAAGAGGTCCAAGTATGGACCCCTGAGGGACACCTAAGGTAATGGGTAGATGGGTGGATAAAGTATTATGCCAAAGTACTGCTTGCTGTCATTTGTCAAGGTAGGAATGGAACCATTTTATGGAAAGTGGGTCTAATGACAAAGATTTTAGTATGTTTATGAGAATCTGGCGGTTTACCATGTCAAATGCTTTAGACAGGTCGATAAATGGAGCAGAAGAAAGATTATTCAGGTTTCCATGCCTGTTAATATAGTCAGTAAAGGACAGGAGGGCAGTGGTAGTGCTGTGTGAGGGTCTGAAACCATGTTGATAGTTGGAAAGTAAATTGTTTTCGATTAAATGGTGGAGAAGTTGCTTATGGATACATTTCTCCATAATTTTAGCTAGGGGAGAAAGTAGGGCAATGGGGCAATAGTTTGATATTTCAGTGGAATGTCCACCTTTATGTAGGGGGATAATATGGGAGACTTTCCATAAGGTGGGGATGTCACCTTCAGTAATAGTTCTGTTGACCAGTATGGAAATAGGATAGGCTATAGCCTTGGGTGATAGCTGTAGATATTCAGAAGGCAGTAGGTCTGCAGAAGGAGAGCATGGTTTCAGTTTATTCAAAAGAGTTTGAATAAATGTGGTTGGGACAGGTTTGAAATGAAAAGGGAGGGTGGGGTTGAGGAGTATGAAGGTAGTGTGAAGGTATTAGGTGATAGTTGACTAACTAGTGTTTGGATAGCATCTGTAAAGAAGGTATTGAAGGTATTAGCTGTATGGATGGGATTTTTCCGGTCTGTATTTTGAGGGTTTGGTGTAGTGGATTGACCTGGGTGGTGTAACTGCTTAATGCTAGCCCAGAATTTTTGTGGGTTGTTGTGATTAGGTTGTTGATATTGTAAGTAGTAGTTTTGTTTATCAGAAAGTATGGCCTTTTTAGTGTCATTTCTTAGCTGTCTAAAGGTTAGTTGGTTAGCAGGGTTTTTTTGTCATTATCTGTTTGGCCCAATATTTATTTCTGAGATGAATTTTGTGTTTGGTTTCCTAAGAAAGCCATGGGACAGACTTGGCCTTAATTCTAATAGATCTGGTTGGAGCGTGGTGATTAAGAATGGTAAGGAATGTAGAATTAAAGAAATTAACGGTTTAATCTAAAGGAAGTTGTTTTAAGGGAACCCAACTCCATGCTCTTAGTTCCATTTGGAATAGATCAGGGTTAAATTTCTTTTTGGATCTAATATGTCTGATAGAAGTTGGGGTGGGGGTGTTGGCTTTATGTCTGATGATGTAGGTAAGTGAGTGGTCACTTATATCATCAGGGAGGGTTCCAGAATTATAGTAGTGAGTATGATTGTTTGTGAGAATCCAGTCTAATATGCTTGCTTTCTTGTTAGCTTTATTTATTCTGGTGGGAGAGGTAATGGTTTGAGAGAAACCATATAGGTGTATGTGGGTGGTAGGAAGGCTACTACAACAGGAATTCCAGTCTAAATTTATATCGCCTAGGATTATGGTTTCTTGAGGCAGGTGTTGGGATAGCCAGCACAGGATATTTTCCAAGGTGGCTATGTTATTTCCAGGGGGCAGATACATACAGATAATACAGATTGATTTAGCATTGTTAAGTTCAAGTTTAGAGATGAGAATCTCAGCAGTGGAGTCCAGAGGTTGATTACAGTTGTAAGTGGTTAATTGAAAGCCATATTTAAAAAGAATAGCAACCCCACCACCTTTCTTAGCTACTCTGTCAACTCTTAGGATATTATATCCAGGTGGGATAATTTCATTATCTTTGATGACAGGTTTTAGCCATGTTTCTGTTAGGCAAATAATGTCACAGGAGTACACTTCTAGGAGAGCATGGAGTTGAGTCACTTTGTTGTTAATGCTACGTATATTAAGATGAGCTAGTAGGAGAGAGTTGGAAGGTTTAGCAAGGGGAGAACTGATAGATTGATTATGGTTATGAAGAGAGATGGGGGCTGATGTTGGGCCTCCTTTACTGTGAGGAGTTGTAATAGATAGCTTGGGTTAGGGAATTTGCTGTACAGAAGTAACACTCTTTTGAAATATTGTGTATTATATTTAATGTGTAGTGTTCTGTGATACTTTGCAAGTAGGTAGCTAGGTGAGCATGTTATGTTTGAATGGTTATGTATGTGCAGTAAGGATTCAGAGTTGGTTTGTTGGTTGGGGTTGTTAGTTTATGGAGATATTGGGTGCTCATACGAAGAGAGTAAATATGCAAAGGTTAGAAGTGGTAGTGGTAAAACTGTGAAGCAGAGTAGAATTTGAAAAGGGATAGTTGAATAAGCCATTGGGAAGGATTAGCTATTTGTTGTATATATGTGGGGATGGAAATATTTAAGGTGAGAGTGTGTAAAGATAGGAGGGAGTGGTGAGTTTGAAGAGGAGTGGTTAGAGATGGGAGATGAAAGAGAAATTGGCCAATGGGAAATGTGTAGAGGGTAATGGGAAGAGGAAGATGTGTGGTTAGAAAGTATAAGAGTAAGACCCCTGGGGTGGGTGGGAATTGGGGGTATGGAGGGGAGTGGAGTGAGCCCCAGGGCAAACGGAGTGGGTAGACACAGACACTGGAGCAGTTGTAAAGGAAACAATCAGCAGGACTGATATGTGAAGGTAAGTTTTAAAAGTCAGATGTGGTAAAGGCCAGTGAGAAGTGATCCTAGGAAAGGTAGTAGTAGACAAGTAGTAGTAAAGAGTAAGGTGGGAGAACGGGATAGCAATGCAGGTACAATAGGAGAAATAGGGTAAGTGGCTATGTAATAGGAGGATGAAAAGGGGATGAGGCTGTGTAAAGGGTGCCACCTAGTGGACAGGCCTGAAAATGCAGGCAGATGTAAGATGGAGTCAGAAGGAGTAAACCAGGAAAAGGTGTGAGCTTAGTCAAAAAGAGGGATTCTAAAGAGGATGGGAGAGAGAGAGTGATTTATGTATAGAATGGGGGGGCTCTGCTGGAAGCTGCTGGCTGCCCTAGCTCAAGACATAAATAACCACCAGTAGCAGTGGTAGACTAGTAGAATGACAATTCAGGCAGGAATTATTTCATACACATACTTTTCCTTTATCCTTGATATAGGGTTTGTAGGGCAGATAGGCTGTGAGGTGTACTGCAGGTAGTTGCAGGGCTTCCTTTAGTTTCTGACAGGTTAGTGCTGGAAGCACGGGTAGAGCAGGGTAACTTAAGGAGGCAAGAGAGACAAGGTAGTTATAAGAAACAGGACTTAGCACATAGCAAGATTAAGAGTGGATATAATATTCTAAACATTAACCTATACCTATATGTAGATAGCAAATATACAGTGCAATAATCCTTGTATTACATATACAACTAGTCATTCACAGAGGCAGATATGTAAAAAATAGCAGTTACACAAAACATAACAATTAGTCATTCACAGGGGCAGATATGTAAAAATAGCAGTTACACTGAAAACCTAATCCTGGTAGCAGTAGATGTGAACACATAGTTAACCATTATTTAAATGCTGCATGGTAGTAAAACACTTTCTGCATGAGATTATATGCCCCTAGATATTAGCAGGAACCAGAGGATAAAAGTAAATGATGTTCCTACCTATTTAATAGCAACAGTAGTCAGCCATCATTCAACAAACACTAAGAAGGACTATGCTGGGTCAGGACAGGCTTAGAACGGCTGTAAAATAACACAGTAATAGCTAAACAGGAAGAGAGGCCTTTAACAGTATTTCATATCAGTAACTAGTCCATTACATCAGTACCCCTTCATGTCTGTATTGTTAGTGAGAGAAACTATTGCTGGTATCAAATTCACATGCACATCATAACCCCCAACATTAACATATGCAGTTTTTCAAATGTCCATTGATGTCTTTCAATGAAATCAATAATCCATGTTCAAACATTCTGTACAAGCCATGAAGTCCATAAGTCCAAATAATTTAGGTTGAAAAAGACAGCCACTTTCTCGGCCAAATAAATCCTACTAAGCCGTCTGTTACAGGATGTTACTGAAGGGCTTGTCACTTATATTCATACGCCAAGAAAAGCCCTCTTAATTCGCACTGAACATCGAAGTCACAAAAATGGCCCAAAATCGTTGTAATGAATGCCTTAGCTGTAATAATTAGCTTAAAAGCCAACAAACATCTACCACCACAATAAGAAAATTAAATAATTGTCACCTTATATGTCCGTAAGTGGAAATCCTACACAAACCCGACTGGTCTGTGAGCTCCAAATAGTGCCACTTTTCAGTGAACATAAAAAACTCCTCCTTGTTAGTTTTTATGATATAATACCTCGACTGGTATTAAAAAGTCATTGCCTCAAATATCAAGGCCATAAACCTTTGCAAACCCAACTAGTATGCAAGAACCATTCAGTAATCCCCGTTTTTCAACACCAACAAAGGATTTTTTTCTGTATTATGGTGAGGAATGGTTTCTCAGCTAGTGCAAAACAGCGTTTCACCTTGTGGACTTCTATCATTGAGAAACAAGCCAGTCTGTAAACACACAATCCCTCAAAGCTGAACCATTCTCCTTAAAACTGCCATAATAGAAATGTAGCACTACTGGTGAAATTCCCCATTGTCTTCAAGTAATATAAAAGAAAAATAATCACCAGCACTCGTAACAGTACTATCAAAAAACTCCAAACACTGTGCACGGTGATGAAATGCCCGGTTTTCCAACAATAGACACTACTCAATATAAACCAGTACAAAAAACGTCATGCTTGAAGAAAAATGCTTAAAATCTAGGAATAGATGCATAGTCCAACTTTAATGGCTGACAGGCCAAGTCACCTCACCACCAAACCAGGTGTCGCCTTAGCATCATCAGTGCATGTATTAGGAAGTGCCCTCCCCTTTCTTTATACACATTCACTTAAAGCAACAGTCTGCCCTTTGTCATAAATAAAACCCAGGTACTAAATGTGGACACAACTGTTGTTTTTTCGCTTGTAAGTTAACCTGGGTTTTGTTTTTTGGCTTGTAAGTTTATTGGGTGTGACATTATTTTGGACTTTGTCATAAATCCACATACCCCACATAAAAGAAATTTGTGAAGCAACATTTTTTACACATAATCCATCATGTGAAGTAGATTTTTTCCATCATTATTCCTATGAAAAAGAAGTTACATTTTATATACAAAAATCCCTTAGATTATAACATAGATTATCAGTGGTCATTCAGCCCGGGTTTAAATAGGGCTCCCAAATTAACTATCCATTGTCTCTATTTTTTCATGAGAATTTTATGTTTATGTATGATTGATAAATTGTCACCTACCACCTTATCTATGCCCAAAAAACAAAATGTGCTGCAGGGTGTACCAATATGTGTTTAAGCAATCCACTTTTGTTCCATCAACAATTTATATCACTAATATAAGCACTTATATAAGCACTTATACGAGTGCATGAATCATGCTATCCCTAATAGAACCAAGATGTTATCCTCCAAAAAAAGGAAACCATTCTGGTGGTCCTCTGCCATAATCAAACTCTACAACAGAAGAAAGAAACTGTTGCAAAAAAGAGTAAAGTCCCATGATTGGAGGAACTACCTGGTCAACCTCAGTAAGAAGCCGAGATCCCTCATAAAATCCTCCAAAGCTAGCTATGAAAACAAAATTGCCACTGACTCTAAAGACAACCACAAAGCATTCAATAGCTATGTCAAGAATCTAAATGGGAACACTCAGATCTGCTCTGAGTTACAGCACAATGGCACTAAATATACAGAACCAACTGATATTACCAACATCCTAGCAGATAGGTTCAGTGCTAACTTTACCCCCCTCTCCCCCCCCAGAGGGCCCATCTCTATACTGGAAGAATGCAAAGTTCCTATAATCACGGCTGCACAGGTAAAAAACACACTCTCCAAAGCCAAGAACACAGCATCCATGGGACCTGACAATATCCAAGGCTGCGTTCTACACGAACTATAGAATGAACTAGCACCCTACCTAAGTACCATGTTCAATCATAGCCTCACCTCAGGCTTTGTACCCACTGAATGGCGCACCATGACGGTTATCCCACTCCACAAAGGGGGAGCCACGACAGACCCCGGGAACTACCGCCCCATTAGCCTGATGAGCCTGGTCTGCAAGGTCATGGAACGTATCATCATGGAACTCATAAACAAAGACATTGGTAATCTCCAAACTCTGGACCCTACCCAGTTTGGATTTGTAAAAGGCAGATCATGTCTCCTAAACCTGACTGACTTCTTTGAAGCAGTCACCAAAGCCATAGATGAGGGTAAAATGGTTCACACAGCTTATCTAGATCTCGCCAAGGCTTTCGACACCATCCCCCACTCTGGAATTATAGATAAGCTCACTAAACTAGGTATAAATCCCTATGTCACAAGATGGGTTGCCAACTGGCTCATGGACAGAATCCACACTGTGAAAGTAGCGGATTCCAAATCCGACATCAGACCAGTGACAAGTGGAGTACCACAGGGTTCAGTCCTGTGTCCTCTCCTGTTTGGTATCTACTTCTCTGAGGTGCAGGCCAACACGGAAGGTCTTTGTCTAACAAAGTTTGCAGATGACTGCAAACTAAGAGCCATAATCGAAACTCCTAATGATGTGGACAAACTACAAAAGGGCCTCACTGAGACAGATATCTGGTGTCAAAGCCATGGCCTGAAGCTCAATGCCAAAAAGTGCATTGTCATCCCCTTTGGTAAAAACTCTGTACCCATGAACTACCACATAGCTGGTAGTCTACTTAATGCCGAAAATGTGATGAGACCTTGGGACACAGGTGGACAGTAATCTCTCCTTTGATAATCACATCGCCACAGTGGTCAGGAAATCCTTCTACGTGGCTCATCTCATCACAAAAGGATTTTCATCCAGAAAAAAAGAGATCATTGTTCCCCTCCACTCATCACTCATTAGACCCATTATAGAGTACAACGCCCCTTTTGGTATGTACCTCATAAGGCATCTACAACAACTGGAAAGACCACAGAAATACCTCACAAAGAGGATTACTGGCCTCAAACAGATGCCCTGTGCAGACCGTCTCAAAAAACTACAGCTTTACTCCATTGCATATCGCCTACTCAGGGGCGATCTCTGCCTAACATACAAAGCTATGTCAAACCCAGAGCTGTTGGACATGCTCCATTTAAAGAAATCCCAATCCCTCCGAGCTACACGCTCTAGGGACCTAAACCTTGTCACCACAATAAACAGAACATGCTGGAGGGATAGATTCCTGTCCCAGAGACTTCCCATACTCTGGAACAGACTACCTATCTATGTCAAACAGAGCTCCTCATTAGCACTCTTCAAGAAAAATCTTGATGATTGGGTGGGAAATGGGGAATTCACCCCGGGGATCACTTCTGTGGCTCTGCTTGACAGGGGCACAGGAAAATAATTTTCTTGGGTGGCGAAAGCCAGGGTACATTTTTTGGCTAGGCTTGTATGGGCCCTAGGGCTGATAGCCTAGTACCTACCTATGAACCTATGAACCTATGAATATGTAAAGCAATATGTTGTTTAAAGCTAAGAGATGTTTGCCCTATATAGATGGAGCCACACTGGCATACTGCCATATGGACTACCCATTCTGTTGCACATGTGATCAAATGATGGATATCATACACTTTTGATGTGTTAACAGAAGTGAATGATTTAGTCTTAGATATACGCTTACAGTATATGCAATGCCCACAATAGGTGCTCCCTACCACTATTGAATTTATTTTGTTTTCTTGCTTAACATATCCCTTTTTGAAACTTGACAAATCTTCTCCTATATTTCTCCCTCTTCTAAAACCAAAACTACAGTCATAATATATATAGGGTCTATATTACATGATCAAACACCTAAACATCGACCACATAATATCGAAAGCAAAAAACAGCCAATCACCAATTTAACGAAGGGAAAGATTTCCCTTGGCCATTCGCAGGATTTTGCCGTATTCTCCACTGTGGCATGATCTTTGAGTTGGTATATTTAGTTAGGGGTGTGTGAGGGGCACAGGCCCCCACATCGGGGGTTGGAGGGCAAAGCCCCCCACTTAGTTTGGCTGTACATATATAGGGTTCCTATTATATAATCAAAGAAGCAATCCTTCAAATGTGTCTTGGTAAACTTGAAAGCACGAAACAGCAAAATAGCGAAATGGTATATAAGCGATTTCTTTCCCTGGGAAAGAAATCGCTTGGCCGCCTCCGTTACTTTGCCATTTTCGTCACTGTAGTGTGATCTCAGAGTTGATATATTTAACTGGGGGTGTGCCCCCCACATTATGTAACATTTTGAAGTTTATTTATTTATTTATTTTTTTGTGGAACAGCGATTTTTTTTTCCTTAGGGAAAAAAATCGCTTTTCCGAGTGGTTGGGATTGTAAGCTTTTGCTGACATGTGTTTGCTTTTTTAAACATTTGCTGATTTAATATAAACCCTACATATATATATATATATATATATGTGTGTGTGTGTGTATATATATATATATATATATATATATATATATATATATATATATGTGTGTGTGTGTGTGTGTGTGTGTGTGTTGCAGTTGAAAGTTCTAAATAATGTTATTAAACATAAACTTTTGAACTGTAATTATGCCTTACTGAACTTATTATTGTATAACATATTAAAAGAAAACATAGTAATTATAGATCCATAGTTAGGTCATCAGTCTTCCCAAAGGAAAAAAAAAAAGAATAAACAGGAAATGCAATGCCACTTTCAACTGTCACCATGTCAGCATTTATTTAAGAAACCATGATGTCATCTCAGCTGTCTTCTTAAAGGAATGCCAAAGAACAGTAGTACTGCACATATGCCCCATCAGCAACTGCTGATTGCACCCCTAAAAGCTTGCATCCCTGCCATCTGCCCTCTTCACCAAACCTCTGTTTGCAACACTGAATAAATTTACTGGTTATTGCCTTTATTGTTAATATATGTTCCAAGAAATTTGTTGAAAGGTTTAGCATTTTATTTACCTGGAAATAATTTTCGGTGAAGGCTCTCAAGTCAGTGAGTGTTGCATTCAGGTTTTCCATATATATTAGAAAACACCCCATACTGGGAAACATATGTTCAGTTATGCTGTCAGTATGGTATTGTATTCCTCATTATTATATATTTGGATTGTTGTTGGGATTTTACTCATTTCTTTTGTTCCTGTTCATTTTGATATTAGTTTTGTATATTTCAGGGTTTAGTAAGCAAAAAAATTATTTTTGTATATAATCATATTTATAATATTTATTCATTTATTTACTCACCTATATATGAATGATGAATAACATACATACAGTATTTGTTTACTATACTGTTTAGTTCTTGTAATGACTAATCAAACACTCATCTATAACAGTTTACACATACTAATACTGATATGCTAAAATAATTTGTATTTACATTCACATTTATATATAATCAAATTTACATATGTTTTCTATATATTTCTATATTTATACCCATAGGGACGTATTATAACTATATATAATTTGACTATTTATTTAATGTTTGATATTTAATATTTAATGTTCAATATTTAATATTTAATATTTAATATTTGATTAGATAAATAAAATATTGATTATTCATTTTTTATATATATTTCATTATACATCCAACTATATATATTATATACTTTATATTTCATACTCTATATTTTATATTTTGTTAGACTCATATTATTAAAAAATTTTTTAAATATTTATGAACATTATCAAATTTATGATCTTTACTATAATAATTGAGTTTACCGCTATATCTATGAATTTATTAAAGATTAACAAATAAACTTGGAAGATTCATTGCTATCATAACGCATTTACATTTCAACAAAGAAGATATTTATTTACTAATTTTTATAGAAAAATGTTTCATACACATGTTATTATTGTTTTTGTTTTAAATGTGCTTTTTCATATTGAAACGTGGTAATTTAGTTATTTATTTTTGGAACACTCGCTGTCAGCGTTAACTTTTAGTGTTGACAACTAGCTGGAGAATGGTTCTTGAACTGTTTAGCTCTTTAAAATCTTGGGCTTTTTCTGAGCAGCACGTACTAACCAAAAACCTTTTAATTAATTTTCTAATTGAAAAATTGAATGATTTGCTTGCTTTGATTTGGCGTCTTTTTATATTTATCTGTATAAATAGATGATTTGAATTTTATGTGTATTGTCTGATGAAGCGTAGTGGTGACTACGCGAAAGCGCTTACAATAAACGTTTTTTGGTGTTCGTATACTGGATTGCTTATTGCTTATTGGAAAAGTGAAGCTATTGCTTTTGATTTGTTGACTTGCTCATGTTATTTATATGAACTTTGAGTTTCGTTTGGACATATCAAGACCTTATACAACTTCGTGGTGAGAGAGCCTGGTTGTTCTCCTCATATTTCAGGGTTTAATAGTTGTATCAGTCAATGGTTAAGATGTGATAGTGTTGACTTATTCATGAGATTGTTTAATACTGTGTAACTTCTTATGGCTATGTTTGATTTGTTAAACTTGCTTGTGTGCTAATTTTTGCTGTTGGAGATTTTCCTGTACTTTTTGAAATTAGCAGAATAAATGGTATTAAGGGGAAAGCTAAAACAATGTCTCCTAAATCAGAAATGAGTTTGTGCCAGTAGGCCATGCTTATTACAATGATACATAATGAGGTACAGCCAAGAGTTGTGTTCCTTACCCAATGCAATATGCTATTTAATAAAGTTAATAATGGGGGTGTCAGGTTGGTTGTCATTGGTTTTCTTAGATCTAATTTCTGTAAGACATCCTGATTAGGTCATAGTAACATTCCAAAATAATATGGGTTAACTAAAAAAGAAAAGCTTGATTTTTCCTGAGAAAGCAAGATTTGGTCTGTTTGATGGTGATTCTTATCTTACTCCTACTTGTCAAGAAGTCCTTAAATCTTCAACATTTTTAGTTGTGTTTCATTTCTTATATGCTTATTCCTGCCTTTTAAAAGAACCTTAAGGGAGGAGGAGAACAAGGGACACTTGGCCTCCTTCAGCATTTGTCCCTTCATGGGAACAGCTAATCTTGAATGTGTAGAGTAGCTGTATCAAATTATCCATCATATCCAGTACGGTTTTAATGACTGTTTCTGTTAGGGCAGGTTCCCTGGTGGTCATCCCATATTCCACTAGGATGAAAGCTTCTAAAATGATGAGGAATAATTTTCCCAAAACATAAACAAGTAAATAAGTATGTAGTTAGTTAACTCAGAAGTAAAGATAGCAAAATCAGTAATTAACCTTGATAAATGTATTATCTGACCTTTGACAAGGTTTTTCTTTTGCCATTGGAGGTGGTAACTGTCATATTGAAGGAAGTAGTTGGAGTAAGTAGGCTTCCTATATATAGCAGATTCAAGCAAGCGAATAAATAAATAAATAAATAATAACTTTGAATTCTTAAACACTTCCTTAGTTACAATGGCAGTGGTTACTTAGTGTCTTAGCACATTATTTATTTATATAGCTAAAGCTTCTATTAGTAATAACAGCATCATATATCGCACCCATCCCTTTTGAAGAACTGAGTTTGTGTGAGACTATTAAGTGTCCATTCAGGGATACAGCAGTATACTTCATTGTGGAACATCAGGTCTGAATTGTTTAGATGTTCTTCATCTCACATTGCTGCAGTCCTAACACTTGGGTAGTCCGCTGTCCCTCATTCGGCCCGAATATCAGAGCATAAGGCTGACGTCGGTCAGGGCGCATTTGACTGACATCAGAACGTCAGGGTACAAATGCGCATGACCGACGTCATATCCTCAGTCTTTTTTGCCGCATGGTCCGATGCAGAAGCAGTGTTGCAAGTGCCGTTCGGCGTTCTGAAATTTTTCGAATTCGGAGTTTCAGACCGAAGTCAGAGTTGGTTAAGTACCCCGTTGGGGAATATTTTGGTTTTTTCTTGCCTCAGTGGTTTACCGGATGTCAGAAAAAGTGAATAACTGCATTTCTTGTGGGAAACAGATACCGCATAGAGATTATCATAATTTGTGTATACCTTGTTTAGGACCTGAGCACAACGTTGTTGGTTGCCGCTTTTGTGCTAGGTTTAATAAACGCACTATAAAGCGGAGGTTGGATTGTGCAAGGTTGGTCTTTGGGAAGCGGTGCAATTACAAAATGCCGTCGGATGCTCCGACGCCGGCTTCCTCAAAGAAGCGCAAGGACAAGGCAGTTAAACCTAGGTTAGAGGAGTCGTCCGAACCGGACGCCAGTTCTTTAGAGGTGTCAGTGGAACCGGTGGTTCCGACGGAGGCCTCTCTGGAGACCCAGGGAGAAACTTTGATTTTACAGGATGTGGCCTCCCAGGAGGCAGGGCAGGCTGTAGGGGCTTCTCAAGTAACTGTACTCCCCTCCCTTGCTAAGGGGTCTAGGCCCTCTCTTTCTGCATCCAAGGCTTCTCCTAGAGGCAGGCCTAGTTTAGCTTCGGTGGGTGTCACTCCCAGTTCTTCAGGTGCTGTGCCCAGGAAGCACATGCTCAAAATGGCAGAGGATTTAATTACTTTAATTAGGGGCTCTATGCCCCCTCCTGATAAGAGGCCTAGGATGGAACCTGTGTTGGGGGATTATGAGCAGGCTTCGGATGTGTCTGAGTCTTCGGCTGAAGACTTGCAGGAGTATTCTCATTATTCTGACTCTGATATGGATGATTCTACTCCTTCTGCTTCTCCTCCTGAGGATTTTTCTTTTTCAGAGACCCTTCACTCCATGAGAGAGCATTTTAAATGGGAAGGTCAGGATTTCTCTGATTCCAGGAAAAGGCTTAGGGAATTTTTGTTTTACCCCAGCATAGGCCTTTAGCTATTCCTCCTGTTCTGAATGTGGTGGAAGATGTGTTTGCGGAGGCTTCTCTTAATCCTGATTCTTTGCCTCCTGCTCCTGTTAAACCAGATAGGTATTACAGGGTGCCTGAAGCTCATAAGTATCTTTTTAAGAGTCCTAGGGCAGACCCAGAAACTGTTAGCCAGGGGCCTAAGGGTGTTAAGGCTTCTGTTGTCAAAAATCCGGTTCCTGCAGATAAAGAGGCCAGGGCCTTGGATAGATGGGGAAAGAAAGTTTATACTTCTTCCACTCTAGCCATGAGAGCTTTGAATTGCCAGTTTCACATGTTGAAATATCAAAATTATCTCCTTTCTCAGTTGAAATCTAAGGTTGATGCCCTGGCGGAAGGTATTGACTGTAAAGAGTTACAAGATTTAGTGCATGTTTCTGAGCAGGTGGGTAAGCATTCTTTGCAATGTGGTTTTGATGCTGTACAGGCCTCTTCTAGGGTGGCTGCCACTGGGTCAGTTCTTCGCAGGCATGCTTGGCTGAGGGATCAAAATTTATCCGACCATGTTAAAACTAGGATTTTGGATGCCCCCTTTGCAATCTGATGTCTTGTTTGGTTCTCCTGTTGAGGCAGTTTTAAAGAAAATGGAAGATAAGGCTAAGTCTATGCAGACTGTTAAAGATTTTTTGCAGGTTCAGCCTCCAAAGTTTAGTAGAAATTGGCCTACTAAAGGGTGGACGTATGCTTCTTATGATTCCCAGTCTAGGGGTAGATCTAGACGTGGCAGGGGCAGAGGTCAGGGCTCTTTCAGGCCCAGAACAGGGAGTTCTCCTGCACAGTCTTCAAGTGAGGGCAGGGGTCAGTCCTTTCGTAAACAGACCCAATGACTTACCTTTTCAGCTGCCAGAACCTTCTCGCCTGGCAGCACCTTTGGGAGGAAGGTTGGCACTTTTCAAAGAAAATTGGAGTTTGATTACCCAAGACAAATGGGTACTGGATATCATACATCACGGTTACAGGTTTTATTTCCATACCTTGCCTCCTTTCAAAGGCATGCCAGACATTCCTCCTCAACAAAGAATAGAGACTCACAAGCAAATTTCACTGTTATCCAAATAGGGGCCATACAGCCGGTTCCTTTGCCAGAAAGGGGCCTAGGATTTTATTCTCGCCTGTTCCTAGTCCCAAAGAAGGGGAACACGTGGAGACCAATTTTGGATTTGTCTATCCTCAACACTTATCTGGACATTCCCAAGTTCAAAATGTTGACGTTGCAGCAGCTTTTACCTCTGCTGGGCAAAGATCATTGGATGGTAACTTTGGATCTCAAGGAGGCTTACCTTCATGTTCCTATCAGGCTGAGTTGCAGGAAGTATCTGCGTTTTCGAGCTGGGACTTCTCACTATCAGTTCTCTGCATTGCCCTTTGGCTTATCTACTGCGCCCAGAGTGTTCACAAGAGTTCTGGCTCCAGTGATAGCTTTCTTCAGGCTAAAAGGAATACAGATCTATCCTTATTTGGACGACTGCCTGATTCTGGCTCAAGGAAGGGAAGAGCTTCTTCATCATTTGGAATATGTGATAGCAGTGCTAAGATGCCTGGGGTATTCTGTGAACGAAATAAAGTCCAGTCTAGTACCCTCTCAAGACATGTGCTTTCTGGGTGTGAGACTGAATACAGCATCCCAGATGGCCTTTTTAACCCCAGACAAACAAAAGAGTCTATCCCTTTACTTCCATCAACTATCTCATCAGTCCGGGCTGACTGCAAGGACAGTCCTTCAAGCCTTAGGGTTCATGGCATCTTGTATTCTGGTGCTTCCCAATGCCAAACTGCATATGAGGAAGCTACAATGGTATCTCAAAAATGTATGGACACAGCACTGCCAGGATCTGGACACTGTCATTCAAATAATACCTTGCATTCAAAAGGAATTTTTGTGGTGGGCTCAGGAATGTCACCTAAACAAGGGACTCTCTGTGACCCGGCCAGAGGCGAGTCAAATTCTAACGACAGATGCCTCAGACATAGCTTGGGGAGCTCATCTAAATGGAAAGTGGATACAAGACAAGTGGCCTGCCAGACTACAACATCTACATATCAACATGAAGGAGATGTTAGCAGTCCAGTTTGCATTAATAGCTTTCAAGGATTTACTTCTTCCAGGGCAGGTGTTGATTCTAACAGACAACACAACTGTCATGTGGTACATCAACAAGCAAGGGGAACACATTCTTATCCTCTATGCAGGCAAGCAATGATTTTGTGGGAGACTGCTCTCAGTTTACAACTAAGTCTTCAGGCAAGGTTTCTGCCGGGAGCACAGAACTCCTTAGCAGATGTGTTAAGCAGACAAATCATGGATCCCCACGAGTGGAAACTGGATCTTCATGTATTTCAGAAACTGACAGTGTCCTGGGGAACTCCAGACATAGATCTGTTCGCTTCTCCACTAAACAACCAGCTGCCAAAGTTTTGCACAAAGCGGTTTCATCACACAGCTTGGAAAGTGGATGCTCTTTCTTTCAGTTGGAAAAATCTTCATGTGTATGCCTTTCCACCTCTGCCTCTCCTCCCAAAGGTACTTCTGAAGGTCAGACAGGACAAGCCAAGGATGATTTTGATAGCTCCAGATTGGCCTCGACAGCACTGGTACCCACTACTGAGAAGTCTAGTACGGAATCCTCCATGGCCTTTGCCTTTGATTCCTCATCTGTTGTCCCAGGAGGACAATCATTTGCTGAATGTCAAACTTCACTCTCTTCACCTAACAGCATGGCATATTCTGTTTTAAACCATAGAGGGTCTCAACTTCCACAACAAGTTTTGAATGTGATTTTGGAAGCTAGAAGGCCTAGTACAAGGAAAGTGTACGCAGATAAATGGAAGAGATTTTTATTTTGGAGTGCAGCTAAGGATTTGGATGTTTCTGAGCCTGATTTAAGTGTGGCTCTTCAATATCTTACTGAGTTATTGGACAAGGGTTTGTCCTTCTCTTCTATTAAGATTCACGCTGCAGCAATTTCAGCTCACTACGATTGTGACCCACCATTGTTTTCTCATCCTTTATTCAAGCAATTTCTCAGAGGGGCAAAGAATATAAGACCCCCACGAAGAGCTCCTACTCCTGCTTGGGATCTCAATTTTGTGTTGGAGAAACTCACTCTACAACCTTTTGAGCCTGCAGCTACTGCTGAGTTGAAATACTTGTCATGGAAGACTGCTTTTTTGTTGGCCATTACCTCTGCAAGAAGGGTTTCTGAATTGCAGGCCCTTATGGCAGTTGAGCCTTTCTTAATTTTTCACAAGGATAGGGTATCTTTACGTACCAATCCCTCCTTTATGCCTAAAGTGGTTTCTAGTGTGGCTTTAAACCAAACTATTCATTTGCCTACTTTTTATGCAAATCCCCAAACTAAAGGGGAAAAGATTTTGCACACCTTAGATGTTCACAGGCAGTTGCGATATTATTTGGACAGAACTAAAGGGTTCAGACAATCCCAGCAGTTATTAATTTCTTTTGCTTTGTGCTCTCAGGGCAAGCCTGTGTCAAAACAAACTATTTCTAAGTGGATTGGGTTTTGCATTGCCTTCTGTTATTCCCATCATGGCAAAGAGATTCCAGCTGGGATTAGACCTCATTCCACTAGGGCTACTGCCACTTCAACAGCTTTTTTGAGGGGGGTGGCTACTAAGGATATTTTGGAGGCAGCCACTTGGAGTTCAGTGCATACCTTCTCTAGGCATTACCACCTTCCCTTGTACTCTAAATCCAGGGCTGGTTTTGCCACTGCTGTGTTGCAGGGCATTTTGGCAGCTCCTGCTTCATTATAGTTTAGCCATCCTCCCTTACCTCTGCTTTGGGATTCTACCCAAGTGTTAGGACTGCAGCAATGTGAGATGAAGAACATAGTACAGTTTTGTACCTACCATAAATGTAGATGTTCGAAGATCCACATTGCTGCAGTCCAATTTACCCTCCCTCCTTCCCCTCTGTTGTCTGAGGTGGTGGTGTGGGTTGGGTTATCCATCTGAGGTAAATTTGCTTTTTGGATATTGCATTTTGTATATATTGTATATATTATACATATTTTTGGTGTTAGACTAGCTGTTGGTTTAGTTGTGGTCTTTGGGTTTGGACCTTTCTTTTTAGGGTCTTCTGACATCTGGGGCAAGAAAAGACTGAGGATATGACGTCGGTCATGCGCATTTGTACCCTGACGTTCTGATGTCAGTCAAATGCGCCCTGACCGACGTCAGCCTTATGCTCTGATATTCGGGCCGAATGAGGGACAGCGGACTACCCAAGTGTTAGGACTGCAGCAATGTGGATCTTCGAACATCTACATTTATGGTAGGTACAAAACTGTACTTTTCACTCTTAACATCTAACTCAGAAGGCCATCATTGTGAGCCAATTTTTACCAGAGCATTTTTAAGCAGTGGAAAAAACTGCTTAGGAGTAATTGCCACATTTTGCACAAAATAACATTTTGAAGAGCTTGAGTACATATTTATATATATATATATATGTATATATATATATATAAAATAGGAGGGAAACTAATGAAAAAAAATGACGTTTAAATTTATCTTTATTTCTCAGTCATTCAAGTCACATCCATTCCATACTAATTAACAATTAATAAACATCAGCACAGGGTTACCAGAGATGAATCCCAGTTCTGTCCATCTAGCTTTAACCAAAGGTTGCTTAGCATCAACTGAGATGCACTAAAGTCACTTCCCCTTGATGAGGCAGTTGAGTTCTTCAACTCAACCTTCCTCAGCATACTAAACATTCTCAATCAAAGATCAACCATGTTAGTTGGCTAACAAGATCCACTAAGGATCGCATGAAATACAAGGACAAATCATGGAAAATCTGGTGAAAAAACAAAAACCCATCTGACCTCGCCCAATACAAACAGCTCTGAAACCAGGTAAGTGCCTAGTACTACAAAACAAAAAAGTACACTACCTTACATTACAAAATCAACACAAGCAAAACCCAAATAAATTCTGGAGCTCTCTCAACTCTTTATTAAACCCAGGGTCTAGTAATAATCCTTGCCCAGACCCAAATAAAACTCTCATTGAAATTGCTGCAACCTTCAACTCCCATTTCATAGATACTATAGCCAGTCTAACTGCTACCTTTCCCAAGACCAACTTGTCCACCACAGACCTCTCCACAGCTAACACCAGTACACCCCCTATTCCCAAACTTACTCTGTAACCTATACCCACCTTGACTATCAACAAATTGCTTCTAAAACTCAAACCATGCACAAATGCCCCTGACAATATATCTGCAAATCTCAGCCAAGTCAATCGCTTTCCCTATCAGCATACTTCTCAACAGATCTATCCAAGAATCCTGTATTCCCATCATCTGGAAAAAAGCTTATATCCTCCCTCTACACAAGGGGGGCCCCAAAATAGACACCACTAGCTTCCGCCCCATTGCTATACTATCACTCATCTCTAAGATTCTAGAAAAATGTATTCATTCTCAACTTCTTTGCCATCTGACTCACAACCACATCCTCTCCCCCACCCACCACGGATTTAGGCCAGGACATAGTGCCACCACTGCCCTCATATCCTTCATGGACACTATTAGCTGAGCCCTTGATGCTGATAAAATCGTATCTTCACTATTTATTGACCTTTCTAAAGCTTTCGATACTATATCCCACTCTCTCCTTCTAAAAAAACTCTCTAAAATAGGTACCTCACCTCAAACTCTAAACTGGTTTACTAATTACCTTACTAACAGGCAACGATCAAGTAAATGGCAGAACTCTTACTCCCCTTTTCTAAACACCACTACTGGTGTTCCTCAAGGTTCCATTTTAGACCTTCTTCTGTTTAGCATATTTATCAATAACTTCCACTCCACACTCGCTCAAGGCTCAGTCGTCCAGTACGTAGATGATTCCACTATCATCTGCACTGCAAACAACTCCTCAGAAGTACACCAACTCACCAAAATGCCCTCACCTCCACCAAAATTTGGATGTCTAATAATCATCTTGCCCTGAAACCCAACAAAACCAAACTAGTAATATTTGCCCCTAAAAAGTCCACACACCTACAAAAAGAGAACTTCATCATCCAGTGCCTAAATGGTACCACCATCGAAATTGTACCTAGCACAAAACTCCTAGGTGACATTATAGTTGAAAACCTCACATTTGACCTGCACATCCAGTCCAGTGGCAAAAAGACACATGAAAAGCTTGGCACTTTCTACCGACACAAACTCATCAGCCCGACTTTCCCTTGCCTCTTCATTTCTATTACCCTCTCTTTTATATGGTGCCTCCCTCCTTACCAACATTCAAAATTCATTATTGTGTTGGCAGTACTATTGTATGTCATGTATTAGGGATAGGTTTGGTTGTTTAAGGATTAACTTTTTAACATTTTTTGTGGTATTCATGTGATTTAATTGATGTTTAATTAATATTTAAGGGATAATTGTTGCATTGGTTACTGACCCTGATGAAGCCCAACTGTGGGTGAAAGCGCTTAGTCAGTTTGGTTGTTGATGTTACATTAAAGCCAATGTTCTTCCTGGCTTCGGAACTATTTTTTTTTTATTAGTTTTGTAATTCCATTATGTTATGGTCATTTTTGCTGCGGATCTGCTTGACTAGGTTGGGCATACCAGCTTATATTTTGAGCTGAAAAGCCTTTTGAACTGGAAAGTTTTGCACATTTTGATTTTTTGGTTGAGCTGAATAGCTCTTTTTATTTATTTTTTGTGAGTACCGCGTTTTAACGTACTGAATGGAATGGTTAATAGCTCAGTATATGGATCTAGCTCGACAAACTATCACTCTGCTGCAAGCAAATGGTCCTGGGAATGTTTGTGACAACAATAGCATTATCATTTCAAGTTCGCACGCTGAATTGCTTAGGCTACACATGCCACCAGGTTCTTCTGGGCTTCCTATAATGCGTGTGGAGGGCAGAGTGACGAGCGGAGAAGCGGCAAGATCTGAGAGATGAGCAAGCCAGGAACCAGTCTCAGTAGCTGCATTACCTGATTTAGAGCATTATTAGCCCCTCTTGTATTGGCTAATGTGTTACTCTTGGAGCAGGGTACGAGTTTCGGGAATTTTAATTCCCAGCTCCAACTTTTTGAGAAGTTAACCAGGATGTTTAAATCTCTTCAGATGGACAATGCCTTTTTGTAATGCTCTATTGAGTTAAGCAAGGTGCCGAGGGGACTCAAGAGTTTTTAAACTTCCTATGGATATTCAAGAAAATTTGGAAGCATTTGAGGATTTGTTGGCACTGTATGATCGAACAGGTATGGATTTAATACAGATAATTATCCGCGATAATACTGCCAAACTAACTAAACTTAAAAGTGAATTGTTGACTTTAAAACATAGTATTTTTAATGACTTATTGTTTGACATTAAGGAGGCATGCTTTGACAAAATTCCTGTGGATAAATTTGCCAAAAATGGTTTGGAGAGAAAGCAAAAGAAAATTGTTAGAGACACTCTTGAATTTAAAGAAAAGACAGCATACCCTTCTCAAAGAAGAGAAGCTAATATGGGAAGAGACAGTTTAAATAATGAGACAAGTAGAGTTCCTACTGATGAACTAGAGGTTGTGCAAACAGATATGTGTGAAAATAATGACACTTTTTTTAGACAATGCACCACCATTGAGGCGCTCAGACCGGTTAAGGAACTGGGCGCAATACCCAAATTATGCAGACCCCCCGAGACAAAAGAATTATCAACAAAGGGGGAAATGGGGGGGGGGTCCACGTCAAATGCTTTACAATCAATGGCACAACCATCAGGAGAATTACAATTAGACTCTACTGTTTATTGATGAAATGCAAAATGATGTGTCCATGTTTGAGATGTTTTCTAGTAACAGTTATTGTTTTAATGTTGATGAACACAGTGACATTGACAGTACTAACAGTATAACAAATTTTAAGTAGCAGGGTGACAATGATTTCAATATTTATAATTATTCGGACTTCATGATTACTAAAAATCATGTTAGTCTTTTTAAAAGAGGTTTTTCTTTTGTTCCCACCTTTAGATATGAGATTGGGAGACTACTTATTAACCTTAGATTATGCACTAGGTTACTTAATTTAAGGCTATTTTTTGGTAATAATATTTCTCCAGAATATGACAACAAACATTTAAGTCTTAAAAGAAGTATTGTTTTTATTCCACCATATAATCCAGCCATTATGGTTTTTGAACGCCTTTGTGGAACACAAATACGTAGATGTTTAGAAAAGGAAACACCGTCCATTAGTAATTTAACTACAGCAGAACAGTTCTGTTTGAAGGAATTAACACACAGCAACCAATACAGGGATGTTCATCGTGTTTCACTGTTGCAGTCATTACTCTTGGGTTATCCTGCTGGCAGGCTACCCGCAGTCGGCCAGAATTCCAAAGTCTAGGTCTGGCATCAGCTGCTTTCACCTCTCCCCTGACGTCAGAGTGCCAGGGGTATAAAAGATGCAGCCGACACCATTTTCTTCTGTCTTTCTTGCCGCGTGGTGCCCAAAGCAAAAGCAGTTCGCAAGTGCCGGTCGGCCGACTCCTGAAATTTTCACAGACGAACTTCAGATCCGAAGTCTTCATTAAAACTAAGAACCCCATTGGGGATTTTTTCTTGCTCCAGACCGATGTCAGAAAAAGTTAACAATTGTATTTCTTGTGGGAAGCAAATACCTCATAAGGATTTTCATTCTTACTGTATTACTTGCCTAGGCCCTGATCATAACGTTGCTAACTGTCGGTCTTGTGCTAGATTCAACCAACGCACTATTAAGCGTCGGTTTGATTTTGCTTTTCATTACTTTGGCTGAAAATTCAATTATTTAATGCCATCGGAACAGCCGATGACTGGAGTTTCTAAAAAACGCAAAGAAAAAGAGAAGGACGGGCATCCGAGATCCAAAACAGATGACGAGGCTTCCGCTAGGCCAGTCGCCGGTTCGCCGGTTCTCAGCAAAGCTCTTTCACAGCCCCTGACGCCCGCTACCTCAGAGCCACAGGCCACTGACGACTCCCACGTGGAGCCAGCTAGGCTTCTGGTATTGAAGGTATTGGACACTCGGGAATCATTCCCTCAGATGGGTCTGGAGCCGCTGAGCAGGCATCGGCTTCTGAGGGTGTTTTCAGACCTACACAGCTATATGTAAAGCCTACTTCAGCTTCAAAAGCAAAGACTAAAGCAGCTTTAAAGACAAAGAAACAAGTGCAGCATTCTCCAGGACAAACTACCATGCCTAAGAAATAGCTGCTCAAAATGGCCGAAGACCTTATTAACTTGATCAGGTGTTCCCATCCCCCTCCTGACAAGAGGCCAAGGCAAGAGACAGACTATGACTCTTCAGATCAGGTTTCCATTTCCTCTGACTCCTCTTCTGTACATGAATACTCTCTTCCTCCCTATGAGGATTCTGATGCTGAAGAATCCATTCCTTCAGCCTCTCCTCCTGAGGATTATTATTTTGGAGAAACCCTGCATACCATGAGGGAGCACTTCCACTGGGATTGCCAAGATTACTCAGAATCAAAGAAAAGGCTTAGAGATTTCATTTTACTTCCTCAGCACAGGCCTCTTGCTATTCCGCCTGTGCTAGACATTGTAGATGATGTATTTTCAGAGTCCGGCCTTTCTCCAGACTCCTTACCTCCAGCTCCTGTTAAACCAGACAGATACTACAGGGTTCCAGATTCACATAAATTTCTTTATAAAAACCCTGCTGCTGATCCAGAAACTATTTCTCAGGGTCCCAAAGTGGTTAAGGCCTCTACTGCAAAAAACCCTATCCCTTCTGACAGGGATTCAAGGGCACTAGACAGATGGGGGATAAAGGTTTACACTTCTGCTACTTTGGCTGTGAGGGCTTTAAATTGTCAATTTCATATGATTAAATATCAGCAATACTTAATGTCACTGTTAAAACAGAAAATGTTGGCCAATTCTGATTATGCAGAAAATAAGGAATTGCAGGATTTATTGCATGCAACTGAACAAGTGGGAAAGCATACATTGCAATGTGGTTTTGATTCTCTGGAGACCTCCTGCAGGGACGCAGTTACGGATTCTGTCATTAGGAGGCATGCTTGGTTAAAGGAACAAAATCTGTCTGATCATGTTAAAGCAAAATTATTAGATGCTCCATTACAGCATGATACTTTATTTGGTGTTAAAGCAGAGGAGGTTTTGAAGAAAATGGAGGACAAAGCGAAATCTATGCAAACAGTGAAGGATTTTTTACAGGTTCAGCCACCAAGATTTAGCAGGAACTGGCCTATAAAGAATTGGTCCTTTCCAGTGTTGGACAGGCCACAAAGAGGCAGATACAGGCGTCCCAGAGGCAGATCCCAGCCCCAGGGCTCATACAGGCCTAAACTGTGGGGCGCTTCTACCTCCAAAAGTGGAGAAGACAAAGCACAGCCATACAGGAAACAGTCCCAATGACTTGCCTCTACCAGCACCAAGCATTTATCTTCTTGCAACCCCCTTAGGGGGAAAACTAGCACTTTTCTCTCAAAATTGGCACATGATCACCCAGGACAAATGGGTATTGAATATATTGTCCCAGGGCTACAGGTTCCACTTTCACACCCTGCCAAAGGCAAAAGGTATGCCAAACCTGTCACACAATCAATGGGCAGAGGCACAAAAACAAGTTTCATCCCTTATGAACATGAGGGCCATTCAGCAAGTACCGCAGCAAGAGCAGGGACAAGGATTTTACTCAAGACTTTTCTTGGTACCCAGAAAGGACAAAGCCTGGAGACCAGTACTGGACTTGTCTATTCTAAACACATTTCTGGATGTTCCAAATTTCAAAATGTTAACTCTGCAGCAGCTTCTGCCCATGCTGGGCAAGAAGGCTTGGCTTGTAACTTTGGTCCTAAAAGAGGCATACCTGCATATCCCAATCAGACAATCATGCAAAAGATACCTCAGATTTATAGTTGGCTCAATGCACTACCAATTCTCTGCACTGCCCTTTAGCTTATCTACTGTGCCCAAGGTCTTCACAAAATGCCTGGCCCCGGTAATTGCATTTTGCAGACAAAGAGGAATTCAAATATATCCTTACTTGGATGACTGCCTTATACGAGCAGAGAACAAGGACACTCTACTACAGCATCTGGCATTCGTAAAAAGATTATTAATTTGCCTAGGGTACACAGTAAATGAAAAGAAATCAAAACTCTAGTACCCTTTCAAGAGATAATATTCCTGGGTGCAAGCTTAAATACAACTGCCCAGATGGCTTATCTCATGCCAGACAAACAAAGGCAACTAACTTCTTACTCCAAAATGTTCGCAACAAAGACCCAGTTATCTGCAAGAAAAATTCTGTAGGCTTTGGGCTTCATGGCATCTTGCATTCTGCTAATTCCTTATGCCAGACTGCATATGAGGAAACTTCAGTGGTACCTAAAAAGTGTTTGGACTCAACATTGTCAAAGCCTGGAAGCATTAATTATTCTCATTCCTTGCCTGCAACAGGAGTTTTGATGGTGGGCACATGCCTGTCACCTCAACAAGGGACAGCCATTCACTCTACCCACAGCCAGGCAGTCAATAACAACAGATGCATCACATTATGCCTGGGGAGCACACATGGCAGGAAAATGTATTCAGGGCACATGGTCCACAAGTCAAATGCATCTACATATCAATCAAAAAGAAATGCTAGCTGTTCAGAATGCCCTGACAGCTTTCAAGGATCTACTCCATCCAGGACAACAACTGATAAGGACGGATAATACTACAGTCATGTGGTAGATAAACAAGCAGGGAGGCACACATTCCTACCCCCTCTGCAGACAAGCCATGTCTTTGTGGGACACAGCATTGACTTATCAAGTACACCTGCGAGCACAATTCCTGCCAGGAAAAAAGAATACTCTGGCAGACAAACTAAGCAGAAACCTCACAGACCCCCACGAGTGGAAACTGGATCCTCAAGTCTTCAGCATGATAACAAAGGAATGGGGATGCCCAGACATAGATCTATTTGCCTCCCCTCACAACTGCCAGCTACAGAAATTCTGCACAAGGACTTATCACAAGCAAGCATGGAAAGTGGATGCTCTGTCATTCAGCTGGAAAAGTCTAACAGCATATGCCTTTCCTCCTCTGCCTCTCCTCCCCAAGGTACTCCTAAAGGTCAGACAAGAGAAGCCAAGAATGATTTGGATTGCCCCAGACTGGCCACGCCAGCACTGGTACCCAATCCTAAAAAGCTTGTCTCAAAGCCCAGCCTGGCATTCGGTGCACACTTTTACAAAGCACTACCATTTACCTCTCTACTCTAAATCCAGAGCAGGCTTCGCCACTGCAGTTCTGCAAGGCCTTATAGCCTCTCCTAATCCTATTTAGGCCCAGCCACCCAACCTCAGCTTTGGTATTCAACCCAAGAGTAATGACTGCAACAGTGAAACATGATGAACATAGTACAGTTGTGTACCTACCATAAATGTAGATGTTCAAGTGTATTCACTGTTGCAGTCCAGTTTACCCACCTACCATCCCCCTTTTCTTTGCTGGGACTTACCTATACTTCTCTATCTTATACAACCTATGTGGTGTATTTGCTTGTAGATGAAGGAAATGTTTATTTTACTGCATGCATAATTATTGGCATAATTTTTTTTAGCCTACCATTTTGGGGGGACCTGACATCTGGGGCAAGAAAAACTGAAGAAAATGGCATACCCCTGGCGCTCTGACATCAGGAAAGAGGTGACAGCAGCCGACGCCGGACCTAGACTTTGGAATTCTGGCTGACTGCGGGTAGCCTGCCAGCAGGATAACCCAAGAGTAATGACTGCAACAGTGAATACACTCAAACATCTACATTTATGGTAGATACACAACTGTACTTTATGAAACCTGATAAGGGTGGAAGGGTCATTATTATGACGGATATTGAATATGAATGTAGAATGCAACTATTATTAAATGATGTAGAAACCTATGAAATGGTATCCAAATTTGATGTACAAAGAGCTTATACTAAAATTGATTGGCAGTTGTATGAATTCATGTGTGAGGGGATTATTTCACAGGAGAAATTTAAGTATCTTTCTGTTGAACATCCCATTATTCCTTCTTAATTTTTGGTATTCCCAAAATCCATAAGAATGTAAATTGTCCACCGTTTAGGCCTATTGTTGCAGCTAGAGGCTCAAAGACCGAGCCCCTGGCGTCATACATTGATATTACATGTAAGAATACATTGGACAAATTACCTTACATTCTTAAAGATTCATGGCATTGTTTGGACTTTATAAGGGATATTAAAGTGGATTCTAGTGAGGAATATTGGTAGACAGTAGATGTCATCAATTTGTTTTCTGTGATCCCCCACCAGATCGGGTTGGATATGTTTTGTAGTAGTTTGGGTAAATACAGTGAATTACATCAAGTAAAGAGAAGCCTGTTGGTAGAATTAATGGAGATTGTATTACTTAATAATTTCATGCTATTTGATGGTGAATATTATAAACAGACAACTGGGGTTGCAATGGGGGCCAGGTGTGCACCCATTTATGCCAACTTGGTGTTGGCAGACTGGGAACAGCAATTTGTCTTCAAATCAGAGTATAAGTCCAAAATTATGATGTATTTACGATATTTGGATGATATTCTTATCTTATGGAAGGGCTCTAAGCCTGATCTTGAAGAATTTATTTGCTATTTGAATGAGACAACTCAGTTCCTTAAGTTTACATGTCATATTGATATGGACAAAATTGAGTTTCTGGATATTCAGTTATATAAAGAAGATGGCCGAATTCATTCAATTATTTTTCGTAAAAAAACATATAGTAATTACTTTTTACACTATGATAGTTGCCATCCTGACTATCAAAAGAAAAATGTGGTCAAGGGGCAGATGATATGGTTGTCCAGACTAATAAGTCAGGAAGCCTGTTTTAGGGTTGAAATAGCAAGTCTGATAGATATGTTTAGGAATAGAGGATCCCCGATAGATTTACTATATAAGTTTAGTAAAGAGATTGAGAAGAGAAGAACTTGTGATTTTATGCCTGTTCTTTTGTATAGTACTAGAAACCATGGTAAAGCCAATGTTTATGATAACAACAACCCCAGTCAGAATTATTCCTCTGGTATGGTTATGGAGTTTAACCTGACGGGTAAAAGTTAGGAACATTATACACACTGTGTGGGACAGTGTTTTTAGTCAAGAAATAAAAGATATAATAGGGTTAGTTCCAAGGTTTACCAACAGTAGAGGTTATAACTTAAAAGATTTATTTGAGAAAAATTCTGGGAACTTTGATAACCGAACCTCACGGATGAGTAAATGCGGTACATGTAGTGTTTGCAGATTTATCAATGATGGATCATATGTGCAGATTTACAGTTACAAGAGAACATTAAAATGTCCAGGACACTGTAACTGTAATACAAGCATGGTTGTCTATGTGGCTACATGCTTATCATGTACGGCATTTTATGTAGGGATGACCACAAGGGAATTAAAACTTCGTATATTGGAGCATAACAGGGACATTAAAAATAAAAAAAACTGCCAAAGCCTTATTTAATCACTGTAAGAATTGTTCTAATTAAAAAAAAAAACATTTTTTGTTATTGACAGGCTACCCAAAAGAGATTTTGGTGGGGATCTCAAAACCTTACTTGAAGTGAGAGAGTGTTTATGGCAGTTAGGCCTTGACACATCTGATGCTTCTGGCATTAATGATAGTATTTCTACAGCCTGTGTATTAAAATATAAATCTTAGTTTTTATAATACACATAGTATTATTTTTATGTTATAGTTAGTTGTCACCCATTTACATGCATGTGTTTAATTTTTAACAAGTTTTATGTATTAACTTATATATTGTAGATATTTATTTAATAAAAATTCATTATTGTGTTGGCAGTACTATTGTATGTCATGTATTAGGGATAGGTTTGGTTGTTTGAGGGTTAGCTTTTTAACATTTTGTGTGGTACTCATGTGATTTAATTGATGTTTAATTAATATTTAAGGGATAATTGTTGCATTGGTTACTGATTCTGATGAAGCCCAACTGTGGGTGAGAGCGCTTAGTTAGTTTGATTGTTAATGTTGCATTAAAGCCATTGTTCTTACTGGCTTCGGATCTATTTTTTTTATTAGTTTTGTAATTCCATTTTGTTATGGTCATGCTACAACAAAATTACTAAGTTTGTAACTAATGCCTCCTACTCATCCCACCACTGATTATCATTATGCAGCCTAAAATGGCTTGAACTCCCCAACTATCTCACCTTTATCCAACTAACTACAGCTCACAAACTCATTCATAATCCATCCATGTGCCCTGCTCTATCTTCTCTACTTACTTTATACCATCCTAACAGACCACTTCGATCCAACAACCAACTGCTCAAAAATGGAGAAAAAACCCTAATTTTGGCTGGCCAGATGCTTTACTCCTTTACCATCGCAAAACTTTGGAACTCCCTCCCCCCAACACTTAATTCCTCCCGCTCAGTAACCCTCTTCAAGACATCTCTGAAATAACATCTCTCCTCATCTTGGCTGTGCCCATGTGCTAACAACGCATATCATATAACCTAACTTCACACATCACAACTATTTCCACCCCCACTCTACTACTCTGGCATTCTCCTTTCGCATCCATCTGTCTTTTTACTTACTCCGCTTCTCCATCCTGTCCACTTCCCTCTTCTACTAACCCTCATTGTCCTACCATTGATCCCTCCTGTCTACTTCCTTCTCTTCCTAACCCTTGTAGACCTACCATTGAACCAGGCGAGACATTCAGGTACTATTGCAGCCTACCTTAATATCATACCACCACTTATATCTGCAACAATATCCACCGACTTTGCTGATACTTGCAACAGGACTCATATAGTCTATCGCTTAGCTATTACACATCCTAAATGTGTGAAAAGTTTAAGTACCTAGTCTCTAATTAATTCCTATATGTGCTTTGCACCCACTGCATGAAGTGTCCTATATAAATTTTGCTAGCTGAAAACTACTCATAAGGAATGTTCTCATGTATATACTCTGTATTGCTTCTATAATATCTTTGATTTGAGAATGATTACTTATGTACTGTTTTTTCACCAATTGTATTAGCTGCCAATAATATTTACTAAATGTCTTTATTAATGTAAATTCTGTATTGTATGTGAAATGTCTTCTATGTGGAGCTTTTCTCCCCAGGACTCCACTGAAAATGGGCATTTCTGACCCAGCTGGACCATTATGATAAATAATAAATAAATAAATAAATAATTATTCCATCTTGGCATAAAAATATACCCAATGAAAAGGGTCTATATTATAACAACGAAAAGACAAAACCGAGAACGCTCGCATGAGCGAAAATGCCGGTAATCAAACTTGCGCCCCCCACACCCCCCGCTAACTATATATTCCAACTCCGAGGTCGCACTACAGTGAAGAAAGGGCAAATATTCCACTCCTCACTGTAACACAACCCCACAATCACACTTTTGATTCACGGCTTTTTCGCTCATGTGAGCATTTGCGGTTTTGTCTTTTCGTTGTTATAATATATACCCCAATGAAAACATGCTCTTAAGTTTCTTCCCAGTCACATAATTATTGATGACTATATAGGCCCTGATTCCAAAAGACTTGCTCTCAGTGTAAGTGACCACTTACACTGAAAGCAGGCTTAGAGCCCTTGTTTTGGAATTTTGTCCCCATAGCACACCTTATTATTAGACAGGAGTTATATAAAAGCAAGTCACTTACACTGAGAGCAACCCTTTTGGAATCTTGTCCATAGTCCTGCCTATTAACTTGCTTTACCTGTAGATATATAACTACATTGCTCATAGGTTCATAGGTTCATAGGTTCATACTAGGCTATCTGCTCTAGGGCATTTATAAGCCTAGCCAGAGTGTGTGTGGCTTTCACCACCCCTTAGGATGAGAATACTATACCCATTAGTTTGCTGTGCCTCTGTCCAGCAGTGACACAGAGATGACTCCCGGGGTAAACCTACAATCTCCCATCCACTCATCAAGATTTCTCTTGAACAGAGTCAGTGAGGGGCTCTGCCTCACATGGACTGGGATTCTGTTCCATAGTGTAGGGAGTCTCTGGGTGATGAATCTGTCCCTCCAGCATGTCCTATTTATATCCGTGTTGAGGTTTAAGTCTCTTGCTCTCGTGGCTCTGGTGGATTTGGATTTTTTGAGGTGGAGCATGTCCATTAATTCTGGGTTGGACATGGCCTTGTATGTCAGGCACAGATCACCTCTGAGCAGATGGTATGCGACTGAATAGAGCTGGAGTTTCTTCAGTCGGGCATCGTATGACATATGTTTGAGCCCCTTTATCCTTTTGGTGAGGAACTTTTGGGGTCTTTCCAACTGCTGCAGGTGTCGGGTAAGGTACATTCCGAATGGGGCGTTGTACTCAATCATTGGTCTGATAAGTGAAGAGTACAGGGGTACAATGACCTCTCCTGATCTGGATGTGAATCCCTTCATGATCAGGTGGGCAATGTAGAAGGTCTTCCTAACCACTTTGGCAATGTGAGTGTCAAAAGAGAGGTTACTGTCAACGTGGGTCCCCAGGTCCCTGATAACTTCTTCCGTGTTTAATGGATTACCACCTATGTGGTAATTAGGGGTTACCTTGTTTTTCCCAAAGGGTATGACTATACATTTTTTGGCAGCTAAGGCCATGGCTCTGGCACCAGTTATCCATTTCTATGAGACCTCTCTGGAGGATGTCTGTGTCTGATGGAGTGTCAATTATGGTGCCCAGTTTGCAGTCGTCTGCAAATTTTGTCAGCCACAATCCCCCTATGTTTTCCTGCACTTCAGAAAAATAAATGCCGAACAAGAGGGGGCCCAGGACTGAGCCCTGTGGGACACCACTCGTGACCGGCTTAGAGTCTGACATGGCACCAGCAACTCTAACCCTGTGTGTTCTGTCCTTGAGCCAGTTTGCAACCCATCTTGTGACATATGGGTTTACATCTAAGCTGGTGAGCTTTTCTATGATGCCCGAGTGGGGTATTGTGTCGAACGCTTTTGCTAGGTCAAGGTAGGCTGTGTGAACTGCCTTAGCCTCATCAATGGCCTTAGTGACTGTTTCGAAAAAGTCGACCAAGTTCAAGAGGCAGGATCTGCCCTTGACAAAGCCAAATTGGGTGGGATCCAGTGTCTGTAGGTCCCCAATGTCTTTATTTATGAGTTCCATTATGATCCTCTCCATAGCTTTGCAGACAAGGCTCATCAAGCTTATGGGGTGGTAATTTCCAGGGTCCGTAGAAGCACCGCCTTTGTGGAGTGGGACCACAGTTGCCGTACGCCATTTTTTGGGTACGTATCCTGTAGTAAGGCTAAGATTAAACAGCAGCCTAACACAAATATTGGAGAAATTGAATCAACTAAATTCAACCCAGTTAGATTCTAACAGTCAAGTGGTACGCTCGGATATTACAAACACTGAGGCAGCGATGAGTATACAGCCGGAGCAGGGGCAGGTTTACCTTAACACCTATGCCCAAGTCGTTGGTAAGCAGGTTAATCAGATACCTAATAAAGAGAGCTTGAACCACATCAACAATGTAGCTTCTAATACCCCCACCATTGGCAATGGCCTGTTAAATGGATGGTTTAATAGGAAGTTTATCTTCAAAAGCAACACTATCTATGAGCCGTGAGTCCAGTACAATGAGATTTTAAAGAATAAAATGTACAAACTTGAAAAGCTACTTAAAAGGTATGAGGACTACAATTGGATAATGCCTTTTTTTCAACACTCCATTACTCTACAGCACATCCTGAAGGGTAGTATGATGTGCACATTTTCTAAAGATTTAAGGAATGGCTGACTACTACATCAAGAAATTCTTCACATTTTTCACTGCACAGATTTAGACCTCATGTGACTACTTATTAGGGAAAGCCTTCACACTATGGATTCTCTTAAGCAGGAAATGATTTCCTTGCAGAACGTCATTTTGCAGGACTTGCTATTTCCTTCAATGGGGGTTTTTACAATTTTTTGGGGGATTGATTTACATTGTGTGGAGATCACCAAAAGTAAATAATGTAAACTTACGAGAGACCAGCAAGATTACATACAAAAATGAGTATAACCTTTATCTTCTAAGAACCCCACTTTTAAAAGAGTTGCAGAAGATACCCCTTATCATTATTCAGATGATCAAGTCAAGTTGCAGGATTAAGCTCTGCAGCAGGATTTCTGCCCTGGAGACCCATTACCCAGGAGATCTGTGAGACTGCAAACAAGGGCTTTGTTGCCTCAGTGGGAAATGACCGAAAAAGAACAATCTTCACACATGAATACTTCCAACTTGACCAAAAAAAGATAGAAAAGGATGGGGAAATGATCATGAGTTCCAGTATTATTTATGACCATTCACTAGGTACTGTACTATATCAATTTAATGGTTTTAAGATCTTTAATTATAGTAACATTACATTCACTGAAAGGCAAAGACATCTTTTTTTCAGAAGGTTTTAATGTTATCCCTACTGCCAGGCTTAATTTGGTTGACACCATTTTAGAACTAAAGCTGTTCATTAGAAAGAAAATTGGAGTCTGATTGTAACAATACTTTGGGCAAAGAAGGGGTTGAACCTTTAAGAAGGAGGAGCACCCACAATAAGCTATTATTGCCCCCTCTTGCCATATGTGAGAAACTATGTGAAGCTGACATAAGGGCTCAAAGTGCTAAATTAGACAATTAAGGTATACAAAATGTATCTTATTATGAGGAAAAACTCCTTTATGATTTAAGTAACAACAAGAACCTCTGCTTTATGAAACTGGACAAAGGAGGAAGTGTAGTTATTATGGACAATCTCATTTATGTAGCAAAAATAGTGAACTGTTTACATGATGGCATCTTCTTTATACCCTGCTCTTTAAATGAACTTAATATTGCCTACCATAAGCTCGATTTAGACTTGATGACCTGTTTTTGTAATTAATTTTTCCCATGATGAAATTAACTTTAAGGATTAAGAAGCCTTTTATTTCCTAGATTATTGGTCTTCCAAAGGTTCACATGTTTAGTGGATCCACCTATGAGACCTATAGTAGCGACAAGCAGCTCTAAGACTGAACCCCTAACAAAATTTGTGGATCATAAATTAAAAGGCTTCTTTGCTGACAAATCACATGTGCTTATTGATTCTTGGCACGTCCTTAGGCAATGGGAGTTTGTGATTATAGAGAAGATGTTACATT
This sequence comes from Protopterus annectens, assembly GCF_019279795.1. Classification (NCBI taxonomy): domain Eukaryota; kingdom Metazoa; phylum Chordata; order Ceratodontiformes; family Protopteridae; genus Protopterus; species Protopterus annectens. The sequence goes on along the minus strand of NC_056746.1, from coordinate 623,004,819 downwards.
TTTATGTATTGACATTAAAAATCTGTTTCTGGTGATTCTGCACACTCAAGGCTTGGAAATGTTTATAGAGGCATTGACTGTAGGCATTGAATTAAATCATAACACCATTAAAGTTTTATACACTTTTATGGACTTAGTATTAAAAAATAAGTTTGTTGTCTTTGAAGGCGAACTGTTTAAACAAACTAGAGGTGTGGCTATTGGAGCACCTACCGCACCAGTGTTTGCCAGTAACATGCAATATATATACAAATACTTCAGATACATGTATGATATTTTAATACTGTTGAGTGGGAACCAAAAAGCCATTACTCAGTTTTTATAGTACATTAATTCTACTTCCTTTACATACCAGGTAGAATATGAAGGTTGCAGTTATTTAGATGTTAGACTATACAAGTACAAGGAGAAATGGAATTCTGAATCTACTATATATAAGAAGCCCACTAACTCCAACTGCTTCCTTCATTATGACACTTATCATCCCCATGACAAAAGAAAAACCTTGTAAAAAGGTCAGATGATACATTTATCAAGGTTAATTACTGATGACGCTATCTTTACGTTTGAGTTAACTAAGTTGAAAATTATGTTTTTTTACAAATAAATTATCCTCTAGGATTATTAGATAAATTGACAGCATTCATTTTGATCCATCGACATATGCACTATCCCCCTTTGTTATGTTTTCTAGCATCATCAATTAACCCAGCCAACATAGTTAAGAATTTTAATAACACTATATGGGTGCTAGCAGATTCATCCCAATCCTAACTTGCTTTGTCTTCCTGGAGACAAGAGATGCCCTGTGGGATGGATATTGCCAAGGTGATTAAGGTGTATAGATGAACTCACCCATATAAGCTCTAATGAATGCAGGGATACATATATGGCTAGATAGATAGATAGATAGATATGCACACACATATATATGGATTCCATTAATTTACTCAAAATCAAAATATGTAAAAGCTGTCACTGGCACAAATGTCTAAAACTCAGAATACTGAAAACTTGAATTTTCCCTTTCCTCCCTGTTGTGAGTTACCAGAGTTTATATATATTAGTTGCATGTGGTGGTGGTGGTGGTGGGGGGGGGGGCTGGGTGCAAAGACTTGCTTCCTTGTATTAACATAGGTTTTATTTCTTGATATTATAGGTTTAAATACTTTTAGATATTTTGAGTCTTAGGTATTTTAAGTGTGATATTATGATGTACACCTAGCCATGTGATGTGTTTGGATAGATGCATATATATTCTACAAATGGTCTGATCAGGGCAGAATACAGAGAAATGGATGAGATACCTTTAGTTATTAAAATGGGCTAGATATATGTGTGTGTGTGTGTGTGTGTGTGTGTGTGTGTGTGTGTGTGTGTGTGTGTATATATATATATATATATATATATATGTATGTATGTATGCATGTGTATGTATGTGCACACACATACACCTTTCTTTATAATGTATATTCTTATTTCCAGTTTATTGATTACCTATATGATAGGAAAGAGTCCGACTTGGAGAAAGCATATGACAAGGTTCCAAGAAAGATGACTTGGGCAGTACTGCAATGGTTTTAAACCCTGCCATCGCTGGTAGAATTAATAAAGGCTATGTACAAGGACCCAATGATAGAAGTACAAACAGTTTTCGGATTCACAGAAGGGTTCCTAGCGGAAGTGGGTGTTAATCAGGGTTCAGCTCTGAGCCCACTGCTGTTCATATTGGTGGTGGACTACTTTAGCAAACAGGTCAGAGACAGATCAACAAAGCTGCTGCATGCAGATGATGTGGTATTGCAAGAAGACTCTGAACAAGAACTTCAGCAAATGATATGGGAATGGAATGCAAAACAAACAGCATATGGGATGAAACTGAGTACAAACATGAAAGATGTCTTGACAGTGAATGGGGAAAACAGAAGAAACTGAAAAGTGAGATAAAAGGGAAAATAGAACAGATGAAATGCTTCAAGTAGCTGGGAGGAGTGGAAAGTCCTCTTTGGATAACTTTCACAGAGTGTGAGGGGTAGTGTGTGACATAAGAATGCCAAAACCTGATAAAACCAGAAAAGAACATTTCATTGTTGTGGAAAATTTTGAGACAGTTTCAAGTCTTTTCGTGATACAAAATTAATGAAGATAAAACAAAGGCAATAGTGTAAACTATATGTCCACACACAAATTGGTTCAGCAATACCCATATTTATTCGGATATGATAAAATGAAGTACTTAGGAATATGGATTAAAATGATTTGATTGTGGCAGCTAAAGATATTTGGGAAGAGGCTAAACAAAAGATAATACAACAACTGAGAAATTAGATGCTCTGTTTTATGGACATGATTAGCAAGATACAAGCAGTCAAAATGTTTTTAGGCCTTTTAATTTTATACACAGGTCAGGCATATGTTTGCCAATCAGAAGAGAAGTTGTGGGAAACAATTAATAGAGAGCTGAAGAATTTTATTTGGGAGGGGAAGATGGCAAGAGTCAAGTGGAATAAGCTGATTCTTCCAATAGAACAAGATGGCTTAGGACTGCTTGATTTGAAGGTGTATTGTAGAGCTACATAGCACAAACAGAAAGCTATAATTCAAAGTGGAAAGGGATGATGATAAAATAGGGGGGAAGCTCAAGAAACAAGGAGAAACTGTGATTTTGGATGCAGATCCTTAAGGAGAATAACAATAATCATAGAGAGTATTATAATCAATAATTAGCAGAAAATATTAGAAGAACTAAGCCAACAGAAGTTGTAGTTTATTGGCCGTTTGGGCAGTTTTTCCATATCTTTCAACTTTCTGGTTTAAAAGCCTGCATTTGCACTTTTCCCGCCTTTCCTGAAACTAGTCTAGTCTAGATACAGATTTGCTGTATCCAGGACTGTTTGTAAGCTTCTGAGCGGTGCCAAAAGTCTGCTCTTCAATTTTTCCCTTAGATCTGCTAGTTCTCTCCTCTTCTGCATTTTACTAGCTTATTAGTTTAGCATTCTACCAGACTTCTTGTAGCAATTATTGTAGCACACAAAAGTGCTACCAGCACTAAATGTTCTACAAGGAAACAGCTCCAGTACTTATTATTAATGCCAACCCCCCCCCCCCCGGCATGTCTAAAGGTCAGTTTCCTATGCTTTCTCCTATTAACCTAGTGAACTTGGGCATCCTGAGGCAATGCAGATACTGCCTCATGTACACTGACAACCCTCTCCTCTTACCTCCCAGTACTCAGACTTGTGAGACATGCACTTGTATATCCAAATTGGAAGCCACGCACTTGCCAGCCAAGACCAGAGTAGCTGGTCAAGAGCAGAAGGTCAAAACTTGCACCACACCACATGGAACACATAGCCCTCCAGGACACACACCAGCACTGTCTTTGCATAAAAACACAAACCACACATCCACCTTCACTGAGGCACTTAATAAAAATCTACCCAAACAGCAGAGACCTCCAAGGCAGAAATGCACTCGACCACCACAACACAACACTAATCATGAGACACATAACTCTCCTAAATAGTGTGCCACTCAACCAAAGCCCCTAAGGCAAAACAGCATGCCCAACACACTAGTCATAGGTGACTTGATAGTGAGACACACTGTTGTCCCACTCACTAGGATGAATAAGGAGAAACTAACAGTCAGCTGCCTGTCAGACACCAGGATCTGCCACATAACGCATGCACTCACGTCCCTCAACAACAGGTACAAATATGACTGTTATTGTAATTGTGGATGTGAATAACACTAAGACATACCTCCCTGGACTGCATGAAAAGAGACATGGAGGAACTCTCAGATTATGTAGCCCAGGCGGGTATGAATCTAGCCTTGAGCAGCATCCTACCATCAACCAGAATGATATCACAGTACAAGCAGAAAATGATTGATTTCAACAACTGGCTAAGTTTCTGGCGTCATTCTAAGGAGATACAGTGTCTATCTGCCTGGGATGACATGATTGACAGACCTCAATGCTTTGCCAGAGATGGCCTGCATCTGTCACTCCTGGGCTTACTGATACTGGCCAAGGCTCTTGCCACCCCTATAGTGCTTTTTTCCAAAGACCAAATTACTACCATAACAGCTACAAACAAATGCAATCTGAGGGTCATACTGCTCAACGCTAGAAGTCTAAATCTCAAAATGTATTCACTCAAAGCACTCCTTAAAATGGAGAACATCGACATTTGCTCTGTAACAGAGACCTGGGTAAAGGCAGCAGAAAGCACCCCTGCACTACCAGGCTATAACTCATTCCACGTCTTTCGGCCCCAGAACTTGGACTGAAGCTCCAAAGATGGTGGTGTTTCCATATTCATAAAGGATGTGCACACCTCCAGACTGGTAGCCCAACATAATGCATCTGAGATACTTCAGGTGCAACTAGTATTGGGTAAGACAGTGATTCAGGTCATAGCCTGCTATAGGTCCCCAACCATGTCCCAAGACTCACACTCCACATTCCTAAGCACCCTGGAGAATATTAGGGTCCAACCTAACACTTTCATACTGTGTGACTTCAACTACCCTTCCATTAACTGGGAAAACTGCTCATGTAACTTATTACAAGCTGATACAAGAAAGCAATTTTCTGATGTAAAACAAATCACCGTCAGAAAAAACAAGTAGCTTTTATTACAACAAGCAGAGCTTTCGGTCAAACAACCTTCTTCAGTGCTAAACATCATACTACATTTTCTCATTCATTTAAAAGGAGCAAAGCAGATACAATTCTTGGGCATCCTGAGGCAATGCAGATACTGCCTCATGTACACTGACAACCCTCTCCTCTTACCTCCCAGTACTCAGACTTGTGAGACATGCACTTGTATATCCAAATTGGAAGCCACGCACTTGCCAGCCAAGACCAGAGTAGCTGGTCAAGAGCAGAAGGTCAAAACTTGCACCACACCACATGGAACACATAGCCCTCCAGGACACACACCAGCACTCACAGCCATCCAGTCACAAAGTACCCTTAATTAAGTACTCATAAACACATAAATTATATAAATACACTTCAAAATCTTATAAATTATTATAAATTATACTGTTGAATCCTAACAAGGACAGGCTTAATACTAATTTTGTTGTTTATACCTGGTTCACTATCTGCACAGAGCCTAATCCACTCATATTCTTTATTTTCTAGATAATTGTTTAAGTCCCCACCCCTCACATCTTTATATACATTCTCTATTACTCTAAAGGTAAAGGTGTGGTCTATTCCTTTATCTAAAATGTGCTTACACAATGCATTCTTGTCATTTTTCCTTCTAATATCAGATTTGTGTTCTATTATGCAGTCTTTAAACCTCCTTGTCGTTTTCTCTACATAAAATAATCTGCACTTTTTGCAGGTGGCCAAATAGACCACATTAACACTATTGCAAGTTGCTACACAGGAAAAATTAAACTTCTGACCAGAAGTGGATGCATAAATTCTTCACTATTCAGTTTTTCTATATCTACACAACAGCTACATGTCATACAAGTATAAGTCCCATATTTCTGCCCTATTTTATTTTTAGCTAAACTTTTAAAGTCCTTATAACAGCGTTTTCTCTTCAAACTTTTTAGATTCTTATATGAAAAAAAAATGGTTTAGAATCTATTATATTATGTAGTTCAGGCAAAGCTAAGAGAATTATTTTCTGTAGTTCTTTCATTCTTAAATTATACGTAGTAACGTATTTAATCTTATTGTTTTCTAAAACTCTTTCTACTGTCTGTTTTCCTTGGCTAAAAATTGGACTTGCATCTTCACTTCTGGCTGTCTTTACCCTTTCAACCACTTCCATGACATTTTTTATAATTATACCCACTACTGACAAACTCTTCTATGACTGCGGTGGTGGTGCTGCGGTAGCATTGTCGCCTCACAGTAAGACGTTGTCCTGTTCGATTCTCAGCTAGAGCGTCTTCTGTGTGGAGACATGCGTAAATGGGCGTACTTTCGTTGAAGGTTGTACGTCAGGGCTGGCAACTCGGCACGTAAAAATCTACTGCCAATCATTAGCGGACTGGAGTTTCGCTGTGGTGACCCCTAACTGGGAAAAGCCGAAAGACACAACAACAACAACTGACAAACTCTTCTATCATGTTATTCAACTGGTGTTCAAACATAGTCTCATCAGTATTCATCTTGCTTACTCTATATATCTGGGCCTTTATTACTCCTTTAAAGACGTGGGTGGGGGTGCATACTTTGCCAGTGCAGGTATCTATTAGCCTGTACTTCTTTCTTATGCACACTAGTGTGAATGATATTTTCCTTCATTTCCAGTAACACATCTAAAAATACTATACTGTCAATAGAACAATTCATCTTAAAAACAAGAAATTTTGTAGTATTGTTTAGATAGGTCACATATTCTAACGATTCATCCATGTTTCCATTCCATATAAAAAAACAATCATCTACAAATCTTGAGTAAAATTCAGTCTTCTTATTTAAAACATTTGCATCAATACTCATATACTTTTTTCCCCACTGATGAAGCACAAGGTTGCATAGGTATTGGCCACGGGAGCACCCATGGCTACATCTGTTTGCTGCAAGAACAATTCATCCTCAAAATAAAAAACATTTTTTGTCAACACTATTTGTAGCATTGAACAATTTTTTTTCCACATCTATTGCCATCATATCTGTCTCTGCAGTTAAAAATTCACGTATGTCTGAAATGCCATACTCATTCGGTATGACGGTAAACAATGAAGTTATATCTAAAGGTAGCATTGTCGCCTCACAGTAAGATGCTGTCCATTTCGATTCTCAGCTAGAGCATCTTCTGCATGGAGACATGCGTGAATGGGCGTACGTTCATTGAAGGTTGTGTGTCAGGGCTGGTAACTCGGCACATAAAAATCAACTACCAATCATTAGCGGATCAGAGTTCCGCTGTGGCGACCCCTAACCTGGAAAAGCTGAAAGACACAAACAAACAAACATATAGTGCAAATCTTTCATTTCTCTATTATCATGCCATGCTTTCAGTTTTAACAAAAAATCAGTAGTATCCTTAATTACTGATGAGACTATATTTGAACATCAGTTGAATAACATGATAGAAGAGTTTGTCAGTAGTGGGTATAATTATAAAGATGTCATGGAAGTGGTTGAAAGGGTAAAGATAGCCAGAAGTGAAGATGCAAGTCCAATTTTTAGCCAAGGAAAACAGGCAGTAGAAAGAGTTTTAGAAAACAATAAGATTAAATATGTTACTACGTATAATTTAAGAACGAAAGAACTACAGAAAAAAAATTGGCAATTCTCTTAGCTTTGCCTGAACTACATAATATAATAGATTCTAAACCATTTTTTTCATATAAGATATAAAAAGTTTGAAGAGAAAACTCTGTTATAAGGACTTTAAAGGTTTAGCTAAAAATAAAATAGGGCAGAAATATGGGACTTGGCATGTAGCTGTTGTGTAGATATAGAAAAACTGAATAGTGAAGAATTTATGCATCCCACTTCTGGTCTGAAGTTTAATTTTTCCTGTGTAGCAACTTGCAATAGTGTTAATGTGGTCTATTGGCCACCTGTAAAAAGTGCAAATCATTTTAGGGAAAACGACAAGGAGGTTAAAAGACCGCATAATAGAACACAAATTTGATATTAGAAGGAAAAATGACAAGAATGCATTGTGTAAACACATTTTAGATAAAGGAATAGACCACACCTTTACCTTTAGAGTAATAGAGAATGTATCTAAAGATGTGAGGGGTGGGGACTTAAACAATTATGTAGAAAATAAAGAATATGAGTGGATACTTAGGCTCTGTGTAGATAGTGATCCAGGTATAAACAACAAAATTAGTATTAAGCCTGTCCTTGTTAGGATGCAACGGTATAATTTATAATATCTTATAAGATTATGAAGTGTATTTATGTAATTTATGTGTTTATAAGTACTTAATTAAGGGTACTTTGTGATTGGATGGCTGTGGTCACATTGTATCTGTTTTGCTCCTTTTAAATGAATGAGAAAATGTAGTATGATGTTTAGCATTGAAGAAGGTTGTTAGCTCTGCTTGTTGTAATAAAAGCTACTTGTTTTTTTCTGATGGTGATTTGTTTTACATCAGAAAACTACTCATGTACCAATACACTTGCCCAACGCTTTCTGAAATTCATTAATTCCAATGCCCTGGACTAGCTCGTTCTTACCCCCACTAGAGGTAGCAACATCCTTGACCTGGTTGTTACTAACATGGGTGACTGTTGCTCTACATCAATAGTCAACTCCTCCCTGGTTAGATCCGACCACAAACTAATAACCTTGGAAATCCACCCCCCCCTACAAAGGTAACCACCATGAAAAACTTCTGCAAAGCTAACTTTGGGCTCCTAAAAACGGAGGTGGCTAACTTCACAGCACCCATGCAAATGGAGAATAGTTGCATGACTGCCAAATCATACACCAATGCACTGTATGAACAGGTACACAAATGCATGGATCTCGCCATACCCAGTAGAACAAAGATGCTCTCCTCAAAAAAACAAAAAAAAAACAAAAAGGAATCCAATCTGGTGGTCCCCTGTCATAAACAATCTCTACAACAGAAGGAGGAAACTGATGCAGAATAAGGTGGAGTCTCAAGACTGGAAAAACTCCCTTATCAGCCTCAACAAAAGGTTGAGATCCCTCATCAAATCCTCTAAAGCTAGCTATGAAAACAGAATTGCAGCAGATAGTAAAGACAATCACAAGGCCTTCTATAATTATGTAAAGAATCTCCATTGCAATACCCAAATTTGCTCTGAGCTACTATACAATGGTACCTCCTATACTAAGCCAACAGATATTGCCAATACACTGGTCGACATATTCAGTGCCAGCTTTACCCCTCTCCCCCCAAAAAGAGCAATCACAATACCAGTAGATTGCCAGGCACCCAGTATTACTGCTGCACAGGTTAAACAGCACTGTCCAAGGCAAGGAATACAGCTTCTATGGGACCTGGCAATATCTCCGGCTGTATTCTACATGAACTACAGAGTGAACTGGCACCTCACCTGTGTGCCCTGTTCAATCACAGCCTCACCTCAGGCTTTGTCCATACCGAATGGTGCAATGCTACAGTCATCCCTCTCCACAAGGGAGGAACAACTACACACCCTGGGAACTATTGCCCCATTAGCCTAACGAGTCTGATATGCAAAACTAAGGAATGCATCATCATGGACCCAATAAACAAGGATATAGGGAATCTCCAAACTCTGGATCTTACACAGCTTGGTTTTGTGAAGGGTAGATCATGCCTGCTTAACTTGGTCGACTTCTTTAAGTCAGTCACCAGAGCTGTGGATGAAGGCAAGGTGGTTCATACAGCCTACCTTGATCTGGCCAAGACCTTTGATACCATTCCCCACTCAGGAATCATAGAAAAACTCACTAAACTAGGCATCAACCCCTATATCCCTAGGTAGGTTGCAAATTGGCTCACAGATCGAACCCACAGTGTGAAAGTAGCTAACTCCAAGTCAGACTGTCGACCAGTCACGAGTGGAGTCCCACAGGGTTCGGTCCTGGGTCCCCACCTGTTTGGTATCTACTTCTCTGAAGTCCATGCCAACATGAAGGAACTCTGGCTGACAAGGTTTGCAAATGATTGCAAGTTGGGAGCTATTATTAACTCCCCAAGTGATGTTGACATCCCACAGAAAGGCTTCAATGAGACCAATGACTGGTGTCATAACCATGGCCTTAAGCTCAATGCCAAAAAATGTGTCGTCATCTCCCTAGGTAAAAACCCGGTTCCCTTGAATTACCTCATCGATGGTAGTCCACTGAACAAAGAAGGTGTTATAAGAGATCTAGGAACACCGGTTGACAGCAGCCTCTCTTTTGGCCACCACATTGCCACTGTGGTGAGAAAGTCCTTCTGTATGGCACATCTCATTACTAAGGGTTTTGCATCCATGAAGAAAGAGGTCATTGTCTCCCTGTACTCTTCCCTCATTAGGCCTGTCATTGAGTACAGTGCCTCATTTGGCATGTACCTCACTAGACACCTGAAACAACTGGAGAGGCTGCAAAAGTACCTCACAAAGAGGATCCTAGGCCTTAAACACTTGTCCTATATGGACAGACTCAAAAAACTCCAACTATTCCCTGTCTCATATCACCTACTTAGAGGCGATCTCTGCTTGACTTACAAAGCCATGTCTGACCCAGCTCTGTTAGAAATGCTACATCTAAAGAAATCCCAATCCCTCCACACCACATGCTGCAGAGACCTCAACCTCATTACCACAATCAACAGAACATGCTGGAGGGGCAGGTTCATAACCAGAGATGCCCATGCTATGGAATAGACTTCCCATACATGTCAAGCAGAGCACCTCACTGGCCCTCTTCAAGAGAAATCTTGATGAGTGGATGGAAAATAGAAAATTCACCTCGGGGATCACTCCAGTGGCTCTCCTCAACAGTGACACTAGCAACTAAGGTCAAGTGGCACAATGCCAGGGTAATCCTATGGGCTAGGCTTGTAAAGGCTGCAGGGCCATTAGCCTAGTACTCACCTATGAATAAGGGAATGGAGAAAGTAGATTCTACACATAGGGATGACTGCAATTAGGGATACAGACAATAGGCAAGAGGGGGCAGCTTACATTGGTTTGGGCACGTGTAAGAATGCAGAAGATGACCTGTTGAAGAAGATTTGGGAAAAGACAGTAAGAAGGTAAGAGGAATCAAAAGCATCTAGCAAAGAGATGGATGAATTGTATGGCAGAAGACATAAGAAGTCAGACATGACCATAAAAGAAGCTCAGAGAATGACTTTGAATTGAGAGAAGGAGAGAGATGGTGACAGTTGATGCTGAATCCCAGCCAAGTGCATAAAAATATGAAAAGTGGGGTTGATGATTATCTGTACGATAGTTTCAGTTGTACTCACTTTTGCATTATGTGGAGCTTCTTTTCCTGGCCTGCATGTAAAATGGGTCCTACCACATTCGATCTTCCTGATTAAGAACTAAAATAAATAAATTATGTAGCGGTAGCATTGTCGCCTCACAGCAAGAGGTTCTCCTGTTCGATTCTCGTCTGGAGTGACTTCTGTGTGGAGTCTGCATGTCCTCTCCATGGTTGAGTGGCATTCGAAAGGCATGTGCATGGGCATGCCTTCGTTGAAGGTTGGGTGTCGGGCTGGCACCTTGGCACCGTAAAAATCTACTGCCAATCATTAACAGACCGGAGTTCCGCTGTGGCGACCCCTAACCGGAAAAAGCCAAAAGAAGAAGAAGAAGATGTTAAGTACCACACATAACTATATGTCACTCTGCCAGGACTGTTTTTAAAGGCAACCAGATTTTATGGATTATCTGTTCTTAAAAAACATCTCTCGCACATGTTAACTATGAACATTATTTAGCGAGGAACTATTCCGAGTATGACATTTTGAAGGGACAGACTGTTAAAGACTGACGTGCTGCTCAAGCTACCTTGAATTTTGAGGTTTTCCATCAATTAGTATATGTGCACTACAACTGGACCTTTTCAAAAGAAGAATTAATGTTTTACATTTTTGTTGGCGAATTTCATTCTAAAACTCCTTCTACCCACTTTCACAGAAGTATCAAATTCCTGTACAAGATACTTATTATGCAGCTAGATGTGGCTAGACAATATGGAAGAGTGATTGCACCACAATTCTGAATGAGAGTGGTGCCTAAGCAATAATAAATTCTTTTAGAATTCCCACTCTTTGATAAAAACATGTTTTGCAAATGAATCACTGGAGTCCATTTATTCCTCATCATGGAAAACCCCATTCCCTCTTTTTATGTCTAGCTACCCTTTAATTTATCATGTATGCTAGAATATTTCTAGTTTGGGTTAATTAGCATTGCAATTCCTCTTTGCTCAAGGAATTTGATGAAATATATACTTTATCTACAACAGTAGCTGTGCAACTATTTCTTCTTCCTCCTCCTCCTCTACCTCACTGATGTGCTGGATATAGTCTGGATATATCTACACTTCTTAGTCTAGAGATGTCTGGTCTTCTTCACAGATGAGACAACACATCAGTTTGGAGAAAATGTTGGTAGTCTGGCTGGCAGAGTAATCAGAAGTTGTATTCATTCATGCGTTGCTCACTTGGTAATCAACAAGAGTATTTGGATGTAGTACGTAAGCATTCAGTGGGCACAAAGTTATACAAGCTTCATAATATTACTTTGTTGCTCTAGAAGTTAATCTTTCCTCTGAAAGTTTAATATATGGCTATTAAATCTACCAATAGATACTAGTTGGCAAGCAACTTGGTTAAGCAGCTCAGTATACTTCGTCATCTTTATTCATTGTGGGGTCTGCGAGAGTTGAACTTTTTGCCTCCAGATTCATTGCTCAGCTTCCAAATTTTTGAAAGGGGTATCAAAATGTTCTGTTCAGGCCACAGAAAGGAAAACTTAAACATTCTCTTCCCTCCACCTCCCATAGTATAGAATTCTGTTAAAAGCAAGGAAAGTTTCCCTTATTTCTGATTGTTTGCCCCTCCCTTCTGCCTAGAGAATGCAGTTTATTTTATTTGCATTTGTTTTACAGGGTAGACCTCTGATCTCTATGGACCTTTTTCACACTCAGCACTGGAGCACTGGCTGTTTAAATGACTTGCCCTGTGTCTTACTTCTGTCCCACAGTTACTCAATGGAGACTGAAGGAATCAAATTGTGGACCACTGGGCAACAGGAAACAGCTCCCTAATCCTCTTTGCCACCTGTCAGTTTAGTTTTCAGTTAGTATATTATCATGTCCTGATGAGTTAATTATGTACAAGTTACTTCTTTTATTTCTTAGTCAGTCCTCTTAATGTAGCCCATATTAATCAGTTGCTTTTAATGAGTCATTTTTTGTGTCAAAGAATAACACTATTAAAGGTTGCTTAATAAACATGAAAAGTTGCAACTCCCTTTTATCATTGCTGCAGTTAATTCCATCCTCCATCCAGTTTACTACCTTTGAAATGCCACTGTATATTCAGGGTAATATGAAAACCTAAAATAAATAAATTAATTAATAATAAATAAATAAGGCTGTTGGAAGCCAGCAGTAAAATCAAAAATATTTAAAGTTCATCACTTCTATCTATACTTCAAAAAATGCTCACAGTTAATATGCAGTTATCTTGCCCTATAAACATGTGAGATCTTCTTTCAGCTTTTCCCAGTTAGAGGTTACCACAGCGGATCACCTGTTAGCTAATGATTGGCAGTTGAGTTTTACAGTGTCAAGTGGCCAGCCCGGTGCCCAACCTTCCTCAGAAGGCACACACATGCATGCACTCACGCCTAGGGCCAGTTTACAGTGTCCAATCCACCTACAGCATATCTTTGGGATGTGGGAGGAAACCGGAGCACCCAGAGGAAACCCACGTAACCACAGGGAGAACATGCAGACTCCACACAGAAGGCACTCCAGCCGAGGATCGAACCGGAGAACCTCTTGCTGTGAGGTGATGATGCTAACCGCTGCACCACCGTGGCTGCCCTCCCTATAAACATGTTAGATACAATTTTAATATTTATTAATGACCCTGTTAGTAATCCAGTGGACAAATTAAAAGCCAGAATTTTCCTCTTGTTAGGGCAGATGCAGTGGAATTGTATCTTCAACAACAAAGTGTTGATGCTAAATATGTCCAATAACAAGATTTATTTATTTATTTAGTCATTTATTTATTTGCATTTGTTTACCGGGATGGTCCAACTTGCCAGAAGTGCCCATTTTCAGTGGAGTCCCAGGGAGAAAAGCTCCACATATAAGACATTTCACATAAAGTACAGAATTTACATTAATAAAGACATTTAGTACATATTATTGGCAACTTATACAATTGGTGCAAAACAGTACATAAGTAATCATTCTCAAATCAAAGATATACAAGCAATACAGAGTATATACATGAGAACATTCCATATGAGTAGTTTTCAGCTAGCAAAATTTATATAGGACACTTCATGCAGTGGCTGCAAAGCAGATATAGGAATTAATTAGAGACTAGGATGTTATAGCTGAGCGATAGTCTATATGAGTCCTGTTGCAGGAATCAGCAAAATTGGTGGATATTGTTGCAGATATAAGTGATGGTATGATATTAAGGTAGGCTGCAAGAGTACCTGGTTCAATGGTGTGTCTATAAGGGTTAGGAAGAGAAGGAAGTAGACAGGAGGGATCAATGGTAGGACAATGTGTCCCACGGTTACTCAATAGTGACTGAAGGAATCAAATCATAGACCACTGGACCATAGGAAACAGCTCCCTAATCCTCTTTGCCACCTGCCAGTTTAGTTTAATTTTTGATTTTCATTTTGTGGTCATTGCAGGCATCTTACATTAGCCATAAAGTCTTCATATATCTTGTATTGCAAGCACAATGGTGGTATCCGGGCTTTTATACATAAGCGCATAGCCCTTAGCACATGCATGATCTAGTAAATGAAGGTACCTTGGAGGTTATTGGTGTGAGCAAAAGGTCTAAGGACAGTTGTTTGGAAATGGCCATTATTTGCTTGCTCCCAACATAAACTTTGTACTAGCTCTACTTGACACTGAGGCATGCCAGCAGTCTGTAGCCCATACATTTATCAGGATGCAAGGTATGTTAGAAAGAGAAGTTACACAGACTGTATACAGAATTCAAACCTTTAGCATAGTTTGAATTATTTTGCAACTAAGATGCTTAAATGGATGCAGAGCTTTGACACAAACCTTGTACCTGTCCTTTGACAATTCCACACAGCATATAATATATTTTTATACGTAGGTCTGCTACCTGTTCATTAATTTTTCATCTGTAGCGATCTGATTCTTAGCATACACATTCTAGGAAATAAAGCCAGATCTGTGTCTAGTTTTAATGAAAAGTGATGGAGCTTCATACATAACAGTGCAATAAATAATTTCAAAGTATTGCAATGTGTTGCCCAAAACAAATGCTGAAGACATTTCTTGTGTGGACTGAACTGGTTTTCAGTCTGCAAAAAGACAGCACTAAAAATTAATTATGATAATATATATTATATAAAAGTTTAGGTAAGAAATTCACTTTGCCTTTAAGAGCTCATTTCTTGTTGCTTAGCTTGAGAGGTGTGTGTTATGAGGTGAAACTTATAGGTACTCAAATACTTCCTTGCTGGAAAGCTATGAAAGAGGGTTTAAAATAAGGCTACATCATACAGACATAAATTTTTATTTTACTTGACAATTTCATATTTAATTTGAAATGGATCCTTGTTTTACATGACAATTTCTTATATAGTTTTGTGAATATTGTTTGTCTAGCAGTGCTTTTGTGAGTCATCTTTTTTAAGTTTTTATCAGTTGATTTTGTCAAGTTAAATTTGTTGATTACCTTGTTATATTGATTTGTGTATTTTAAAATGTAATATTTAATAATAAATGAAAAAGTAATATGAGCATTTTATTCATTTATTTTTTGTTGCTGCCAAATATACATCAAAACTGAATACATACTTGTCTTTGCATTCATTTAAAAGCTTTTATTGGAATTCATCTGTTATACGATAATCACATCTTCCAGTTGAGAACACTGTATAATTCCCCTTAGTATAATTTAATTTCTAATTATCCTGAAGCCACTATTAATGCTGTTCTAGAGGAATATTTCTGTCAGTTTGAGACAGTTTACTTAAATGACTGATATTTACATTGCCTGATAAATATGGAATGCAATTTATTTCATTGATGTAAGGCTTATATTGCAAGTTCTCATATGTTCTTTGTAGAACAGTTTTACTGCTACATACATTTTAATTTTACAGAAAACTGTATGCCTCTTAACCATTTTATTGTGCCATGCGGTCTGATGCATATGCTTTTGAAGAGTCACAGATGAATACTTCTTGCTTTTATAAGCTTCTTTTTGTTTAGCATTTCTCTTAGACTTAAATTATATAGATAAACATCATTTTACAAGTTATAAAAACATATACTAATACCTGATTCAGTAATTTTGTTATATATATATATATTGCATGATATATGCGTTGTCAGCACTCGTGTCTTTGATGTGTAGCAAAGTATGCCCCTAGGGCAGTTAAGAAAAATATTAACCTGCTTCACTTGAATGTTGCATGTGGGAAAGAAATCTTGTACCAGCTTTGGCTTAAATATACAACAGGACACACACAGTTCTACAGTATATGCATGATACTATATTACCAAATCTGAGATCAAAATGCCTTGTCAGATAGAATTTACCCTTAGAATCCTGAAAGTCTGTTTAGACATGCATATTTAATACTCCACAATTATAGTTCAGTGTAAGTTTGAACTGTTTAAATGGAGATCACCGTACTGCACGGAGCGGTATATTTACCATTTTCATCGCTGTAGTGCGATCTCGAAGTTGGTATATTTAATTAACTTGCCCCCCAGCAAAAACATAAAAAAAATTTTTTTTTTCTTTTTCTTTTTTTTAATTTACATTTTGAAGTTTCAAAACTTCGCTCTTATGGTCTCGACTATAAGAAAGTCGATGTTTTGAAAGCTCGAAATTTAGAAGTAGACCCATATAGTTATATATCATGGGATGAGATGGCACTGCCAGAGCTGCTGACTGCAGTAAATTCCTGGAGTTGTGGGAGAGAAAGAGAGAGAGAGAGAGAGAGAGAGAGAGAGAGAGTCCATGAAAATGTAGAGGGTAGCTGCTGTATTAATTAATATTTATATACAAGAGGCTGTTCTCTTTGCCAATACTCATGGAGGTGCATGTCATTGGACTCAGCTAAGCCATATACCCATGCCAAACATACCATGTCCTTCACAGTACAGAAATAGTGGACTGTTACCTTGTAGACAGTAGGCATGTGGGTTGCATGGAATATCTATTGCTATGGACAACAAGGTATGTGAGGCGAGCTTCCAGTGACCAGCAGTAGATATTGAGGGTGTATCACAGATATTCACCTCAATCATACTTTGCCAATTCTTTTATGCCATGCTAAAGCATGTGAGGGGAGGATATGCGGTTCCCAAGAACCACAAATGAGAGAAACAACAGCATGTTGTCATTTTATGGAATAGTTCATTTCCCTGATGTGCTGGGAGCCAGTGATTGCACCTACATCACAATAAAGGCTCCTCCTGCTGAACAGGGACAATAATTTTTCAATCATAAGGGGTTCCTTTCTATCAACTGTCCGGTGGTTTGCAATGTACAGGGTATAATATACAATGAATGTGTAAGCAGGCCACCCAGACAGTGCCCACTTTTTCCACATCTGACAGATTTACAACTTATATGAGGGGGATTTTCCACAGGGCCATTCTATTAGTGATGCCAGATATGCTTTGAAGCTGTGACTCATGGCACCAATTACGAACCCACAAACCATGGTAGAGAGTGCATATATCACAGACTTAAATTATTGTTAAACATGTGTTTAGACTGCTAAAGGAGTACTTCCACTGTCTAGATGTCTCTTTTTGTGCAAAATAGTACAACCTTGGAACATGCAGTAAAATTTTGCAGTAAGTGCAGCATTACACAGCATGTTGCTTTGCTGATAGATACAACAGGGAAGAGACATTTGAGAGGGGGATATCCTAATTAAAACATTGGCATTGCTTCCTGATGAGGAGCCTGTGGAGGATCTGGCTGCAGAGAATGGCTATGTGAGGTAGAAGCAGGCAGAGTATGCTATGGCAATGGCTAAGAGGCAGTGTGTGGTTCATAACTGTAGGCCAGATTAAGCATAACACACAACCATACAAAAAAAAAAAAAAGGTGGTGCATGTGATGATACATCCTAGCTCTGCTATATTCTGGATCAATCAGCCACATTGTGTATTGCACACAGGCTACTCAGGTAACAAATAACTGAGGGTGGGACTTAGTTTTCTTCATATGCACAGGTGGGGAGGTCCACAATGTCAAGTATCAACAATAGACAGTGTTTGTTTGTGTGTGGGGGGTGAATGCTGTGTGGAAGTATGTGAGTCATGGATGTGTGAGTGTGATGAGCCAGGGAGACTAGATGGAGAGGGGCTGGAGTCTCCAGGATAGAGTTACCGGGCTGTGGTGGATGATATTAATATGTGTGTGTGATGTGCAGGTATTCAGCACTGCACTGTGGTTTGCTGGACAGGTCTAGGGCATCAGCAGGAGGTCTGTGCACTGACAGTGTACATCCTTGTTCAAGTTGGCAACTTCTCCTTTGAGGGTCTCAAGCACAATCTACAACATGCACAGATGATGGATTGTGAGTGTTGTGTGCATGAACACCCTGTGTGAGTCTGTGTCCATGATGTCAACATTAGAAAGATGCATGGAGCTGCTACAGGTCTTCAACTTTACCGTCTCCTTCCTGTACCTCACTACCAGAGATAAAGGTGGAATGGCTACAGGAAAACTGGTGTCTGTGATAGATAGCTGTACAATCCCATCTGCAGCATGCAGAGTCCCTACACCATCCCTCCATGCTGCTCACATCTGGTCTAGGATCTCTCTTAGATCTTCACACAGACCAGTACTTCTACAACCAGGTCAGCTATATTTGCATTGCTCTCTGCCTATCCTATACTTATTACCATATAGACTTATTGCATAGTGGTCATCAAGGCACTCAGTTCAGAAGGGTGCCAGTACCCATTATGTGGCTGGACACATTTATGCCTATCCCTGGGATCCTCCCCATGCTCAATGGAGTTGGAAGCAAAAATGAGTAACTGCCTCTGAAGATGAAAGTGGTTCCTAATGTTCATCATAATGATCACTGTTACAGTAGCCTTAGCAATATGGGATCTGAAGTAGGTAACTTCATTTGGTCATCAACCTGTGGGTATCGGATCTGACCTGGATCCGAGCCGGCAGCTTTCCAAGCTAGAGATCCAAGCTCCAGGCTTCTCCCCTTACCCATAACACCCTGCTACCTCCTTCCAATCCCCAGATCTCATTTGCCGCGGCTTTGTCAAGCACGAGTTTCTCGAGCTCCTAGCGTTTAGGCGATTTGTAAGTAGATTTTTCTCAAAATCTTTCTTAGTTTTTGGGTGTGTGTGGATAGTATCATTTCTTAGTTTAAACCCCTGAGTTTTACCATTCAGTTGTAGTTTAAAGCCTAGTAGAGCCCCCCTTTTCCCTTAGGTGTTTGTGTGGGCATGTGTGTGTTTTTGGCCGAGACCCCAAAGGCCATCTTTTCTAAGTGCACTGAGTGTGGCCATAAGCTTTCCCCAGCGGATGGCCACACTCAGTGCGTCCGCTGTCTGGGGGTACCACATTTGTCATTGGGCTGCCAAATTTGCGCAGCCTTTAACCCCTGGGCCCTGAGGGATAGGAGGAATAAGCTGATTCTGGCGGGTCTCCTACCCATGGAGTCGGCCTCCTCCTCTCCCTCGGTGGCTACAGCCACGGCTGCAGCTGCTCAGCCTGCTGTCCCCTCTCCCCTGGCTGGGACTCAACCTCCCACTTCTTCCCAGGGAGAGAGGGACTCTAAAAAAGAAAAGAGAGAGAGGAGAGAGAGAGAAAGAGAGAGAGAGGGAGAAAGAGAGGCATAGAAGCCACAAGTGGCGGGCCGACTCTGCCCCCTCGGCCCCGCCTGCCAAGCTGCTCTCCTCACCCCAGAAGGTATCTGGGCCCTCCTCCCCTCGGCTCCATTCTCCATACTTCTCACTGGAGCCGGAGGAGGAGGCCCGACCATCTTCAAGGTCGTCGTGGCGGCCCTCCTGGCCAACTTCGGCTGCCTCATCTAGGTCGACCCGTAGCCTCTCCAATGCTGATATGGACCAGATGATGCGTCGTTTTCTCCAAACCCAACTGCAGATGGGAATGCTGCTGTCCCCCCCCCCCCCCGGGGGAGTTCAGCCACAATTTTCTCCCCGATAGCTCCTTCTCCGATCCACTATCGGGTTTCAGAGTCTTTGGATCCGAGGAGTCAGGGAGTCGGCGCCGATGGTCATCGCTACCTCGATGCTGGCCATGCCCTTGAGTTTGTCAGATCCCCTTTCGGATCCGAGCTCTCGGGGCTGAGAGCCATGCGTCAGATCCGAGGGGGCCAGTGTGTCTTCGGCTCCATTTTGGTCAGAGCACACTTCCCTCTTGGGTCCGAGCGCTTCGGCTCTGACGCCAATCCCCGTGCTGGATCTGAGGGTGTTAACCACAGAGCCCAGAGAGATTGGTTCACCCTCGGCTTTCGACGTGGTGGAGAGGGTCCTCTCGAGAGGTTCAAGATCCCCTGCTTTTTCTTCAGATTCCCCCACTCCCTTGCAGCTGGGCTTGTCTTCCATCTTCCAGTCCCAGGGACAGCCTGCGTTGAAGCCCCAGCCCATTCCACTGGCAGAACACGACCCTATTGGTGAGCCCTCCTCGGACAATCCCACCGAGGAGGCCCCTCACAAACGTAAGTGTAAGAGGAGGCACTTGGACTCCCCTGAGTCCCTCACAGAGGACACTGATTTGGAGAAAGGGGAAGGTTCCCCCAGGTCACCCCCCCCCCCCCGAGGACGTCTCCTTTGGAGACATTATGGAAATGCTTCACCTAAAGGGGGAGTGGTCAGCCCAAAAACCTTCTTCGGACGAGTTGGTGTTCCTGGAGGCATTCAATGCAGGCCCGTCTACCTCTTGGGTGTCCCCTACGGCTGACCCCCTGGTTGACCTCATCACTACCAGGGCATGGAAGGAACCAGACACTGTAGAGTCAATCCCCAGGAGGCCAGATAGTATTCTTAGTCCCCTTGTGGATAGGACGGCTTGGAGTAAAGGTTCCGCGGTAGATGCCATGGTGGTGGCGGCAGCCACCAAGAAGAAACTTGCCCAGGATAGTTCCTCGATCCATTCCCCTGAGAAGGAGTCTCGGACGATGGATCATATCGGGAAGCAGATGTTTGCTTCAGCTACCTTTTCCATAAGGGTGCTGAATTATTTGGCCCATGTAATTAGACTTCAGCAAGATCTGGTGAAAGAATATGCTGAGTCCCCCCCTGAGTCCATGTTGGCCGAGGACAAACAGACTTTCTCTGCTCGCATGGCCACTCTGAAATCTGTTTCAGACACGTCTATGCGGCTACTTTCCCATGCCATGGAGGGGGCTGCTAGAGCCAGCGGGTCCGGCATCACCTTAAGGTGTCACGCCTGGCTCCGGCTTTGTGACTTTGCGGAACCTTTCAAGGTGTCCTTTGCGAACGCACCCTTCGACAGTTCTACCCTGTTTGGGAAGATCATCCGTGACACATTGGTTCAGAGCGAGAAAGACGGGAAGATGCTGTCTGTCATCGTTGTCCCCTTCTCGGCTCTTCAAAGGTCCTTTTCCAGGAACCAGAGAGGACAAAAGAAGATGTGGTTCTGGAAGCCTCAGCAGTCCTGTTACACTCCAGACCCTTCATCCTTCAGAGGCAGAGGGGGACAAGGTGGACGCTGGCCCAGAGGCAGAGGGGGGCTGAAAAAATTTGGGTCACGGGAACCTTTTTCTGACCGACCCACGCAGCAGCCCTGAGGGGTTGCCCGACTGCTCCTCTCTGGAGGCAGTCTTGGGGCATTTTTCGAAGCTCTTGGCCCAATGGGAGTCCATCACAACAGATCGCTGGGTGCTTCAAATAATATCCAGAGGTTACTCAATCCCTTTCATAAACCTGCCTCCTCAGTCGAGGCGCCTCCCTGATGTACCACCCAGTCAGAGGGAGGCTGCAGCTTTAGAGGTAAAAAAGCTGCTAGAAAAAAGAGCCATCCAGCACGTCCCCAGGCCAATCTGGATTAGGCAATTACTCCAGGTTATTTTTTGTGTCAGAGAAGACGGGGTACTTAAGGCCAATCCTTGACCTTTCAGCAATGAACCTCTTCGTTGCCAAGGAGAAATTCCAGATGGTCACGCTTCAATCCATTCTGCCCCTGCTGCAGGAAAAGGACTGGATGTGCTACATAGACCTCAAGGATGCGTACTATCACATTCTCATGGACAGGCGATCCAGGAGGTTCTTCCGCTTTTGGCTAGGGGCCAGTCATTACCAGTTCAGGGTCCTACCCGTCGGCCTCACCACAGCCCCTAGGGTGTTCACCAAGGTCATGGCAGTTGTAGTGGCCCACCTGAGACTTCAGGGAATACAGGTTTTTCCTTACCTAGACGACTGTCTCCTTACCGCAACCACCAGGCATCTACTCTGCTTAGCCAGGAATTGCTTCCTATTTCTAGCATCCCAATTGGGGATCACCATAAACTTGAAGAAGTCCTCCCTTCAACCAGTTCATCTTGGCATTTATAGGGGCCAGAATAGACACGCTTCAGATCAAGGCCTTCTTGACATCAGACAGACTTTGCAGTTTGACCTTACACATTTTAGCCCTTCTTTAGTCACCTGCCATGTCAGCAGAGTTAGTCCTGAGATCTTTAGGGTCCATGGCAGCAGCAATCAATCTCGCTCCCTTAGCTCGCTTGCACATGAGGGTTCTCCAGTGGACTTTGCAGGTTTAGTGGTCCATCCTTCATCACCCGTTGGACTTACCGATTCCTCTCAGCAGAGTTTGCAGAAATTACCTCATGTGGTGGCTCCAGTCTCAAGACCATCAGGAAGGACAACCGTTTGTTATGCCGCAACCCCAAGCCACGGTGACCATGGACGCTTCTCACCTTGGGTGGGGGGGGCATTACGTGGGCAGAACTGTCCAAGGTACATGGACTCAGACAGAGACCGTTCTGCATATCAGTGCTCTGGAGATGAGAGCGGTGCTTCTAGCGTTGCAAGCCCTTCATGCCTTTCTCCCTCCAGGGACTATTGCGATTCAGTCAGACAACATGTTAGTGGTCTGGTACATCAACAAACAGGGGGGGACCAGGTCTTACCCTCTTTGCCGAGAGCCCATGGGAGTTTTGGATTGGGCGATATCCACCAACCGTTTTCTGTTAGCAAAGCACATTCTGGTTTGGTCCGACATCTTAGCGGACAAACTGAGTCAAACTATCCTCTCACCTTACGAGTGGTCTCTGAATCCCTTAGTAGTGAAACGGATCTTCCGCAAGTGGGGTCAGCCTTGCTGTGATCTCTTTGCGTCACCTTCCAACGTGAAGTGCAGCAAGTTTTTCGCTCTAATTCCCCCTCTGGGGGAAAGCTCCAGAGACGCTGTAGTTTATGCTTGGCCACCCGGTCTTCTTTATGCTTATCCTCCTCTTCCATTGATAACAAAATTCTTACAGAAAGCTCGTCGGTTGGGGAACAAGATTATCCTCATAGCCCCATTCTGGCCACGTCAAGCCTGATTTCCATGCCTACGGTCTCATCTCATAGCTCCTCTCTGGATCTTGGATCCCATCCCGGATCTGATATCTCATCCTTCGAGATTGAAACCCCCGAATCTGGTCGATCTCAAGCTCTCAACTTGGTTGATCCAGTTCCATTAGTTGCTAGGACTCTTGGTATCTCGTCTGCAGTTAGATCTATCCTGGTAGCGGCGCATAAACCTTCTACCAGGAAGGTTTACAATAATAAATGGAAGCGGTTTTCCATTTGGGCATCTCATAGGAATTTGGACCCTTTCACTGCTCCCATCCCAGCAGTGCTCGATTTCCTATCTCATATTTTTCAGCAAGGGGCCAATTCTTCTACTGTAAAGGTTCAAATGGCTGCCATCTCCCATTTTCACATTGGAGACAATCTCAATCCCCTCGCTTCCACCAAGATTTGCAAGACTTTTCTGAAAGGTACATTTCTCTTGAGACCTCCTATTAGGAACCCTGTCCCTCCATGGGATCTAACTTTGGTCCTTCAGGCTCCGACTGGACCACGCTTTGAACCTGCAGCTTCTGTTGATTTGAAATGCTTGTTCTGGAAAACTGCCTTTTTGGTAGCTATTACCTCTGCTAGAAGGATGTCGGAGCTTCAGGCCCTTTGTATTAAAGCCCCGTATCTTGTTTTCCATAAGGGCAGGGTCTCTCTCAGGACTAACCCATCTTTTCTATCTAAAGTGGCCTCCGAGGCGAACATCAATCAGTCCATTAATCTCCCAGTTTTTCCCCTAACTATCAAAACAAAGGGGAGTACAAACTTCATTTGTTAGATGTTCGTAGACAGTTACGTTTTTATTTACACAGAACAGCTGCCTTCTGCAAGTCTGATCAGCTCTTTGTTTCCTTTGCAAAACCCTTCTTGGGTAAGCCTGTGTTGAAGGTGACTCTGGCCAGATGGATTTCGAATTGCATTCTGCTCACATACAAACTATCTGGCCTGCCAGAGCCTACAGGGGTTCATGCTCATTCTACCCACTCTATGGCTACATCTGCTGCATTCTGGTCGAGAGTTCCCTTGGATGACATTTGCTCTGCGGCTACTTGGGCATCCTCTCATACCTTTATCTCTCACTATAAATTACATTTAGTGTCTAGGGGAAGGGCGGCTTTTGGCTCTGCAGTGCTCCGGAATATCCTTCCTTGAGGACCTCCCAAGTTTTTTGGTAGCTGGGGATTCTGTCCCACAGGTTGATGATCAAATGAAGTTACCTACTTCAGATAAAGAAGTTATGTACTCACCATAATGTTCCATCTGAGTAGGTAACTTCATTTGTCAGCAACCGACTCTCCCTCCTTCCCCCTAACCTGGTACTTTGATTACCTGAACCCTAGGATGTTTTTTTTTCACATCATTTGTTAATCCTTAGGTTAGGATTCTTCAGGTTGTTGTTTTGTCATTGTGAGGTTATATAGATGGGCAAACGCGATCTGAGGATTGGAAGGAGGTAGCAGGGTATTAATGGTAAGGGGGAGGAGCTTGGAGCTCGGATCTCTAGCTTGGAAAGCTGCCGGCTCAGATCCAGGTCGGATCCGATACCCACAAGTTGCTGACAAATGAAGTTACCTACTCAGATGGAACGTTATGGTGAGTACATAACTTCTTTTTATATCCTGCCAAGGATATCACAGCTGGCAAGCTTCCAAGCTTCAGGGCACATTCTGTGCACCCAACTAATCAGTCATTTCAAGCTGAACTGACTGAAAAAACAGTTTCTAATTCTCTCTGTGAAGTTTTCTCTTTCTCTGTAACTACTTCCAGAATTTGCTAGGGTTTTCTGTTAGAGAATGCTGAGGTTTCTCAGTCCCTCAGAAAATATTATGAGCTATTATAAAAGTAATTTCCAAAACCTTCACCCATTCCTCCAATTCTGTCAGCTCTGGAGGCTGTGTGTGCCACTGTCTACAATGTTGTTGACAGTCAACCAACTGCCCCTGAAAAGGCAGATAGAATGTATAATGTCCCTCAGTCTTTGAAGGTGTTATACAGTTTTCCCAAAGCTGAACCAGCAGCTTTAGCTTTAATAAATCCTACTGCTGCTAAACATTTTGTTAATTCCAATCCTACTCTTTCTTACAAGGATGGGAAGGTTATTGATAAGAATGGGATAAAAGTGTATGCTTCTGCAATTTTGATTTTCGGAATTTTGAATTGTCATGTTCATATTTTAAAGTTTAATAACTGGAAGTACGAGAAATGTTTTATCAGTAGTTTCTTCTTATGAGGAAAATTCTACTTTAAATAATATAGTTTCTTCCATTTTACAACTCATTGTTTACAGTGTGTGCATGATGTCATACTTCTTTAAGGGCAATGGCCAGTGCTGCTGTTTTGAGGTTTGCCTGTCTGCATTCTTAAAACCTCCCAGATGATATGAAAATGAGATTTTAAATTCTCCTCTGGACAGAAATTTAGTTTTTGGTTCCTGTGCTGCAGGGGTTATCAAAAACTGTGATGAAAGGGGTAAACTGATTCAGGGATTCTCTAAGATTTTTTAGCCTTTCTTTTCCAAATTTTTAAGGGATTCTTTAACCTATCATCCAGTTTCAGCAAAAAGTAAGATTTCCAAGATTTGATCCATCTTTGAGGAGCTCATCAAGTAGACCTCTTTGACCCCTCTCAGAACAATCACCTGTCAAGTTTCTGCTCCAAGACTCCGTGCAAGAAGGCCTGGAAGACAGATGTATTTTCCTTTTCTGGAAATTTTCCTGCATGCTTTTCTACCTTTTCCACTGATATCCAGGTACTTCTGAAAATTCAGAAGGAATCCTCCAAGATCATTTTGGTGAATACCTTCTGGCCCAGGCAACAGTAGATGTTTATCATATTGATCACTGCTTCAGTAGTCTTAGCTATATGGGTTATATACTGCCAAGGATATGACAGCCTGCCAACTTCCAAAGCTTCCATGCACCCTGTCAGGCAGCTCAATCGAGCCAACTAAAAGACAAGTTTGGAAGTAAAGCCCTTCAGAGCTTTACTGCCACTAAAGACTAAACTCCAGTCAGGCTTTCGAGGCTCGATGGTCAGCTTGTGCTTTTCCTTTGCTGGACAGATAAGTTCCTTTTGAGGAAAAACCTTCCAAATTAAAAAAAATTGTTTGCTTTATTGTACTTTCCTGTTTATGAAAGTTATTTTTTAAGCTAGGAGTTTGTGTTTTAATGGACTGTCGTGGGACTAACTGTACTTTTAAATGTGAGCGCACTTTTTCCTGTCAATTTAAAAGCTGTTCTTTTTTTCTGTAGAGAAATTCTGTTTATTTTGCATTAATGGGACTGGTTATGTGTTTTAAAGTGCTTTTTATTGTGTTTTGTTTGAAAAAGGTGACTTTAAAGATCTTACATTTTTACTGGCTTTTGCTGCTTGTTTTCTCTGGAAAAGAGGCACAATTTTCAGCATGACCATGTAACAAACTACTGGTCCCATGGTTAGCCTTTCTTCCAGCCATGAAAAGAAAAAGTTAAGCAAACAACCTTTGCCACTACAGCAAGCTAACAATTTGCCTTGGCCACAGGGGGTGACCCTGCTGTAGCCTTAGATTGTTCTGAAGACCACTAATCCTTTACCTCATACCCCTCTGGTGTAGCACCAATAGCCGCAATGAACTAGGGGTTAACTATACCCTCTGTGGATGGTGGGGGTTCCCCCAATGGGCAACAGAGAGTCATTCTTGTCAATGCTGACAAGAGTTGAGGCAGGGAAGACTTCCCTGTATGATCAGAATGTTGTGTCTGTCCCTGGGGAAGCTTCTGCTGTTGCCATTAATAACTATGTTGGCACCATTTTTCCTGCCAAAAAGAGACAGAAAACTAAAGATGTATCTAGTCCTCCTCACATTTCCTTAGGCAGGAGTAGTTTACTGGGTCTGCTCAGGGTTCAGTTCAGGTAATACTGATCCTTCATACAAGGTGGCCTCTGGTAAAAGAAAGACTGATACTTCTTTTCCTGAAGAGATTAAAGATTATGAATCTGGACAGGAAGATGAAGGGACAGATGTGTAGGGTTTTCTCTTCAGTTTTCTGTATAACAATTTAAATGCTCTATTTCTTACACAGGGTGGTTTCTCTGAGACTACTTCCAGAATTTGCTAGTGTTTACAGTTAGAGAACACTGAGGCTTCTGAGTTCCTCAGAAAATACTATGAGCTGTTACAGATGGAATTTCCAGACCCTCCATATTCAGATGACTTGCTTATCTTAACAGTCTTTTACAAAGTGTCAGGAATCTCTCTCTTGGTTGTGAGATCTCTTACACAAGCTTGGATTCCAAGAGATCATTCAAAAACATACTTTGACTATTTCTCACAGGATTATGTTTCTAGGATGTCAACTAGACACCACAGTTCAAACAGATCTTCCTTAGGAAAATATAGACCTATATCTTGTTCAATTTTTAGGGTTTTCCACTCAGATTTCGGTCACTGCAAGGGAATTCCTCAGGATTTTGGGTTTCATAGCTTCTTTATGTCTCGTGATACCCCTGGCAAGACTCCATATGTGAAAGATAAAATATCTCATTTGTTATCTGAAGTCTCTTTGGTCCCAGCATCAACACCGTTAGCCTTTTCAAGTCTCTGTGCTGGGATTTGTCAAACGAGAGATCACTTAGTGGAGAAAACAAATATCCATAAATCCAAGTCTTTCCTTCTCCCTCCATGTTCCAAAGCAATCAGTCACCACAGATATGTCTGACTTTGTTTAGGGAGCAGTTTCAGGAAGTATTAAAGTGCAAGGGGTGTGGGACACCAAGGGCAGATGCAAGTACATAAGTATAAAAAAGGTATTTGACCTGATCAACTCTCAGAATCATCTTTGGTCCCCAGGACCTCTTCAATTTGTTACAGAGAATGCCAGAGTCATAGGGTGCATCACCAAACAAAGGGGAAGTGGGACCAGGTCATACCCCCTTTGCAGGCTAGCCGTGTTAGCTTTGGATATAGATACACAGCACAGTCTGACTGTACAGGTGTTCTACAATCTGTCAGAGCATAATTGTGTGACAGACAAGCTGAGCAGGACAAGAGCAGACACTCACAAATGGAAACTAGATCTGGGAGTCTTCCAAGATTTGATTCGTTTGTGAGGACTTCCTCAAGTAGAACTTGCCACCTCCACTCTGAACAATTAGTTGGCAAGATCCTGCTGCAGGACTCCATGCATGAAGGTCTGAAAGACAAATGCCTTTTCTTTTCCTTGGACAGGAATATTTCTGTATGCTTTTCCTCCCTTTCCACTAATATAATATAGTAATAAATATAATATATAACATAATATAATAATAAATAGGGTACTTTTGAAGATTCAGAAGGAGTCTCCCAAGATCATTCTGGTAACTCCCTTCTGACCCAAGCAAGCATGGTTCTCCCTTCTTTTGGAAGTGGCCAGAGGCAAGTACTAGCTACCGCACAGACTGGATATTCTCACACAAGAACAAGGGTATTTAATATATCCTGACACTAATCAACTTCAATTTACTTCCTGAATGATATTAATTCGTTTTAGGCACCTCTTTACAGATGACATGCAAGAGGTACTAATGGAGGCAAGAAAACCTTCTACTAGAAAATCATATATTAGCAAATGGAAGAGATTTTCTAGATGGTGCCAACAGCATACCCAACACCAATTCAGGGCTAGTTGTTCTCTGTTTTTACAATATTTGCATGCATTACTATCTTACGTCCTTTCTTTCTCCCCTATTGAGATTCTTTTATCAGCCATTTCAGCATGTCTCCTCATGGATCCCATGCATCCTCCTCTTTTACTGTATTATCATGTCAAAATGTTTTTGAAAGGGGCTTTGCATAAAAGGCCTCCAAGAAAACTGGTGGCCTCTCCTAGGGATCTTAATTTTGTGTTAGAGAAGCTAACACTTGCTTCATTTGAACGAGCTATCCAGGATGACTTGAGGTTCTTAACATGGAAAACAGTTTTACTGATTGCTCTGACCTCTGCAAGAAGAGTGAATTGCAAGCTCTTATGGTCAGTCAACCCTACCTTATTTTCCAGAGGAACAGGGTTTCTTTGAGAACTAATCCTTTTTTGCCTAAAGTGGTATTCAAGTTTTTCTAAACAAAACTAGCCATCTCCCCATTTTCTTTACTGAACCCAGAAATTAGGGCGACAGTTATGTCATATCTTTCAGATCTTTGGATCAATTGTTTGTTTCATGTGAAGTTAAGAAGAAGAGACAATCTATGTCAAAACAGTTTCTAAATGGGTTTCTAATGCTATTACCTTTTACTATATTCACCACAGCAAAAATATTTCAGGCAGGTCAAGGCCTACTCTACCAAGGCCTTAGCTTTATTTATGGATTTTTGGAAAGGGTTGGATTCTAGACATATTCTAGTAGCAGCAACTTGGTCCTCTGTACATTCTTTTGCAAAGCACTTTAAGCTTGATTCCTTCTCTGGGTCTAAATTGGGCTTTGCATGGACCAGCCTGTAGAAGCTCCTGGACTCTTTCCTTCCATCTCGCAAATGTGTTAGGCTAGGTTAATCTACCCATAAAGCCAAGCCTATTGCAGCAGTGATCAACACGATGCACATTGTACAGTTGTATAAGTTACTTACCGAAACAGTAGCTATTTGAATGATTACTGCTGCAGTAGCTGCTCCATTCTTCCAACCACTTGTTTTTTTTTTTTTTTTTTTTTTTTTTTTTGTGTGTTGTTTAATTTTTTTTTGTTCCTAGCATTGTCCTTTCAAGGTTCAGCCTCCCTGTCTCTGCTGGCATGAAAGCTCTGAAGAATTTGGCATCCAAACCTGTCTTTTTAGTCAGTTCAGCTTGAACTGACTGGTGGTTTATGTGCATGGAAGGTGCCCTGAAGCTTTGGAAGCTGGCCACCTGTTATATCCTTGTCAGGATATAACCCATACAGCTAAATCTACTGCAGCAGTGGCCATTCAAACATCTACTAGTTACTTACACAACTGTGCTTTCTGATGGGCTGGCCTCATCTTACTCTGTGCTGGCCTCATGCTGTTCTGTGGTCTGAGGTGTGGGGTGCACAGGAGCTGTCAGTAATGGAAGGACTGAGGATATAGCCAATGCAATACCTGTGACTGCCTCTGTTACCATAGACCTTAACTGTGCTGGGATTTGGCTATCATCATCATCAGGTCCAGACAGTTCCCCAATACTGGTTATGCCTATATGCACAGTGGAGGAACCTGACAACACAGCACCTATGAAAATACATAAGCAGTTTCCAGTCTGTGAATGAACCCTTCACAAACAACTGCAATCCAGTGCTTGGAATCCTGCATATCAGAGTCTTATGGAATAAATATGGTTAACATACTTGGAGTAGACTACCATTTTAGTTATATGCCTGATGTTCCTATAACAGCAAAGAAGCCATGTTCATTAGTTGTCTGGCCCTAGTATGGACAGGTAATAAAGATAGTATTAAATGTTAAGATATACCCACATGGGGCATCACTAAGCAATGTTAAAGGACAATTCAGCTTCCAAGTCGAGAACTCTACCATGGATAACTGAACTGTATGGATTCCCAGACATAGAATCCAGGAATTCCTGTGTCCCTCAGTGATGACTCTGTCAACAGTCCCACCCCACCTGTGACTTACTGCTTCTGTGCCAGGGGCCCTGCCTTCTTGTGTGCATGCAAAGTTATGTCAGGTATTCTTTTTTGGATCTGTTCATAGGTCCAGTTTTGGCCATGGGCAACACTGATCTCATGTAACAGGTCCTGCTAGATATGCTCATGGAAGGCCTGATGGATGGCCTGCGGCTAGATGTCATTCTCTGTTTGATAGGATTTACCAATGTAGTGATGTTCATCTTCAGGCATGACAACCTGTAATATAAGAGAAATATACATTTAGGTTGGTGGTAAATCCTAAGCACAGTAACTCTAAAGTCTACCTCAGAAAATCACAAAACTGCCCTCTGTTGACATAACTAATGTGTCACATATGATGTTGGACTACACGTGGCATCAGTATGATCTTGCAGAAACACAACTCAGCAGATGTTTTATATATGTGCATGACAAACCATGACAAACATATCACCTGCATCTAACCTATGAATGATTGCAAGTGTGGTAAAAAGTACTGTGGTACTCCCCGTCAATGTAGAAGTGCTATGGCCGAGTCTTAGGTTTTTCTACCAGCCTTTGACAACCTCTCTGATGGTAAATACAATGCATGTCAAGTACAGTATATCTGGCTCCATGGCATACTCCATTGGTATATGATGCTGACAGTAGTGTGTGTGTGTATGTTTGTTTATTTGTGTATGCAGCCCAAAGATGATGCATAGCTCAGGACAACCTTCATAATGTGAGCACAATATTTAGTACATCCACAGAGATCCCCTATATAGGGATGTATGCAGCACCCCCAAACACAGATAGCAATCATAATCTAGACATACAGCACTATGGTAGGGATGTAGAAGAAGGAAGGTTCATGCATGTTACTGAGGCCCTCCTCATACAATCCACTCCTACAGTGATCCCCACAACAGACAAAATGCTTGTGTGTGCTTGCAAAACCCTGTGGAGCATGATCAGAGCAGCAAAGTTACTCAAAGGTACTGTAGAACCCCACACCTGATGAATACACCATTCCCCACATCTACATTCCATAAGATGGTGATTGTACAAAGTAACAAGGACCACATAACATGCCTATTTTATGTCATCTGAAATTGTTCTGCCATGGTGCTCATCCCTAACCTGTATATAGTACCTCAGAACAGTGTACACCTGTTGTCAATTACTCCAGTTATCTCAACCCCCTACACCAGGACAGTGTCATGAACTTCCACAAAATGCACGCAACTAGAGCCAGTATTTACAATACACAGAATAATAACCAGCTGTAGTCATTTACATTTTTTGCCTGCTTGTGTCAATTCCACAGCAGTTCTTCTATGTACAGGTTGCTGTACTGCAAACTCCCATATTGCATCATGTAGTTTGAAGGAACTTCTTATGGTTATTAGGGTAATGAGCCTGTATGGACTGAATATTACTGAAATGCACTTTATTAACATCACGCACTACCCGTATGGCATGTTAAGAGGTTCATTCAACATCATATACTTACATGAGTACCAAAGAAGTGCATCGCACATGCATAGAAGGTCTGTTGACCCCAGTGAGAACATGGGGAAATCTGTTTTCATCTCATGGCCTGTAGAGGCACTAGTATGCAGAAACGGAAACATATGTAGGCATTGTGCTATGGGTAAATTCTTTACCTGCTATTGTTTATGCCTTAACATCATCCTGCTATACCATATGCATTAATGTTAAGCAATGGTGGCATTACAACTGGTCACGATAATGAGGAGCTGAAAATGTGATTCATATGTCAACAGTAGCAATAAGAGTGCATGTCAGAGGCCTACCATTTTTCTCTGGATTGCAACCTAGTAGTTGGCTATGGCTTCTAAAGGTGCTGACACTGGCAGGGTTCTCTGGTGGTGCTTGTAAGAAAGTAAGGTTTTTCTGTACTTTACATACAGAGACCACTGTAAATGCCTACTTGATGATTTTCATGTGGGTTCCCACTATAAAGAGGATACCAGTGTGGTGTCTGTTGGTACTGACATCAGCTGCTCTGGTGAGCAGTGCCAGCACCACTACACCACAGTGACCTGAGAAGATGCCATTCCAACTCTCTGAACTAACGGGAAGAAGACCTCATGGCAGGGTGCATTTGAGCTGTATTGCAAGTATGCTAGGTAATTCACTACCCTGTAATTTCACATATAATCAAGTGGGCTGTTCCTGGATATTTAATTATTGATAGAGGAGTCTGTAGCATCTCTCCATACACAGGGGTGAGTATGATTCCTGTCATTTTATAGTTAAGTTTGCATATCATATCATATCATATCATATCATATCATATCATATCAGCATTGTATTACTGACACCTGTACATATGTGGAGATAACTGTAACACCCATATCTGTTAGTACTATGTCCTGTGAGAAACAGCCTGTATACATTTTCCACCTTAATAACCCACATGCACACTCTGCATGTTAGCGGATCCTCATAGTCTCATTTGCAGATACATGTTTACCTCAATCTGCAAAAACAGCACACTCACTAACACACGTGCATAACATGTATGGCAGTTGCCATGGTAGTGTGCCTTTGACAGTGCTACAGAGCAGGGAGGGTGTATGCCAAGAATAACATGCATTGATAATTTCATTATTTCTAAGTCTCTTATATTATTCAACACACCTGTACCTCAATGTGTTAAAAAGATTAAGCTTCCCTTGTTATGGTCTATCCTAGCAGTGGCTAGGAAAATAATAACTAGAAATTGGATTTCAGATACACCTCCTTCGTTCAATGAATTTAAAAATGTTATGAATATAATGTGTCATATGGAAATAAGCAGAATTAGAATGAGAACAACTAGAAAAACATCACATTTTATTGTATGGGATAATTTACAAAATTTGTTAAAAAAATTCTAATTTCAATAGCACAGTATTTTAGTTTAATTAATTGATCTGATTGTAGTGGATGTCTTTGTAAATACTTTAGTTGTTTTGTTGAATATTATAATAATACCTATTTTTAATTATTTGTATAAAATTGTTAAGATATTTCTCTTATATGTTAAAACAATAAATTTGTTTTAAAAAAAAAAAAAAGAATAACATGCATTTCCTCATATAGCCTTTGATTTATCCCACCATATGCCTTGGTTGGTACCACTTCCAACTGGCATGCCAGTGGTAAACATTTTTTACAATAGTTCATTCCCATGGTGCATGGCAGTCTACATTAATGGTTGTTGTCCACTATATGCTAACAGTTGTTTGTGCTGGCAACACTTGTTTGTTTGACTTTGGTACATGTCATTGACAACAACTCTTGTTGGGCTGTTTGCATATAAAACTGTACAAGTCCACATGGCATGTCCTTGCCCCTGCCCTGTATGCCATGACCACACACACACACACACACACACACACACACACACACACACGCACACACCGTAGCCTGTTATGGCTAACAGTACCATCTTGTCATTGTTGCTTCCAACACATTACCAATGGGGATTTTTGACATTCTGCACCAAGTCAGCAGTACTAGAATTGGTTTAGTGATATATATAGTTGCTTCTTAGTCCACCTTTTCATACGTGTAATGTTTGTACTTGTAAGATTGGTCAGCAGATTAAGAGAAGATGCTAATTTTTTCTTACTCTAAATCTACGTCACTATCCTTCTATTTTATTTATTTTGATTTTTTTTATTTCTGTCCATTTATATTACATTTTTCTTTGAGAATGAATAAGGCTTTTCTTAAAGGGACTTTTCTACCTAGACCACCAGTAAGAGATCCAGTCCCTTCATGGGATATTACTGTGAAACTACAAGCCTTAGCACAACCTCCCTTTTAACAGTCAGCCTCAAAAGATTTAAAATTGTTATTTTGGAAAACTATTTTTCTAGTGGTTGTTACTACTGCAAATAGAATTTCATAACTACAAGCCTTTTCTTGCAAACCACCATACAAAGTATTCTATAAAGATTGGGTTTCCCTGAGAACAAATCCTACTGTTCTTGCAAAGGTGGCATCCAAAACTAATATTAATCAGTCCATAAATTTGCCAGTTTTCTTCCCAAAGTTTTCAAACAAAGGATAATACACTTTACATTTGCTTGTCATTCTAAGGGGAACCAGCACCTGTTAGCCTGGGATGACATGATAGACACTCTGCTTTGCCAGAGATGGTCTTCATCTGTCACCTCTGGGATTTTGGTTGCTGGCTAAGGCTCTCGCCTCCCCCATAGTGCCTTTTTTAGGCAATGTCACAACAACAAAATTCCCGACATAACCTTGAGGTTGCTTTTTGAAGATATTTTTATGTTGCTAAACACTAGAATACTAAACCTAAAACTGCACTCACTGGAAGCAGCCCTCACCTTAGAGTATTCTGACATCTCTGCACTCACACAGACTTGGTTTAAGGCCATGGAAAGCACCCTGGCCATACCGGGTTATAATACCTTCTGCACATTCAGACCACAAACTGAAAGTGCAAGAACTAAAGGAGGTGGAGTATCAATATTCATCAAACATAAATACACCTCTAGACTGGTTAAACAAAACAATTCCCTTGAACTAATTCAGGTCCAATGACTGTAGGTAAGATCCCTCTCCAAGTTATTGCCAGTTATAGGACTGCCTCCATGAACCAGGATACCCACACTACATACTTGGATCTACTTGGATCATGCAAGATGCAGCCAAACACACTAGTTTTAGGTGACTTTAACTACTCATCCATAGACTTGGTAAATTATATGTGTACTAACACACTTGCCCAAAGGTTCTTGGGTGGCCGCGATGGTGCAGCAGTTAGCTTTGTTGCCTCACAGTAAGAGGTTCTCCGGTTAAATTCTCAGCTGGGGTGCCTTCTGTGCAGAGTCTGCATGTCCTCCCTGAGGTCATGTGGTTTTCCTTGGCCAGGTAGTTGTGGTCTTGCAGTTCACCCTCATCCTTGATGGTTAGTGTTGGTGCTTATCTCATTCCTTTTTTAATTTCTCCAAGTTTTTTGGGTTTCTAATACCATGACTGGAATGGACCCCATTCCTAATTTAAAGTACGATTAAAGTTCACAAAATTAGTATTGTTTCACTCTTTGATGTCAGCCAAAAGTGCTCTTCGTGGCACCTGCAATGTGCCCAGTAATGACTCCTTCTGCAGTTTGTACGGTGTTACATGAATTGGTTGTTGTTGTATCTTTCAGTTTTCCCGGTTGGGGGTTGCCACAGAGGAACTCCAGTCCGCTAATGATTGGCAGTTGATTTTTACATACTGAGTTGCCAGCCCTGACGCACAACCTTCAACAAAGGTATGCCCATTCACGCATGTCTCCGCGCAGAAGATGCTCTAGCTGAGAATCGA
Source organism: Protopterus annectens (assembly GCF_019279795.1). NCBI lineage: Eukaryota > Metazoa > Chordata > Ceratodontiformes > Protopteridae > Protopterus > Protopterus annectens. Next base: position 622,968,640 of record NC_056746.1, on the reverse strand, counting down.
ACTGGACAGCATGAATTGGTAACATATCTAAATACAATTGTAAATTCTTTTTTATAAGACCAGTTGCTCCTACTACTATTGAAACTGTCTGGGTATCTTTCTTCCACATGCTTCTTGTTTCTGCCTACAGATCCAGGTATTTTATGACTTTGTGACTGTCTGTATGCAAGATAAAAATGTAGTCAATAGGTGTGGTGATTTCAATGATCAATGCTACTTTTGTCTTCTTTTCTTGGACCACTATATCCAGTCTTCTAGCACCTATCTTTTGAACTGTTGGTATTGGGTGATCCCATGTGATATAAACTTCATCATTTTCTATGATTCTTTGTGGCTCATGTTTCCAGTGTTTTTCAGTCACTTCGATACCATAATGTTTGCACAGTCTTGCCACATTATTATGCCTTTCAGTATACAGTCCCTCTGCCATTAGTGCATCGCAACCAGCAACAAGGTGTGTAACTGTTTCCAATTTGGTTTTACAAAACCTACATATGTTGTTTCTCCCACATGTTCAGTGAATTTTGTAAACCAGTGGGTACATAGTCCACTATCTTGGGCTGCCAATATTAACCTTTCATTTATTGATGTGAATTCACCTCTCCTTAACCATTCCTGCATTTGTTCTTGATCAACATGAGGCTCTTCCAGAAGTTTTCAATACTTGCAACTATTTTTATGTTTTTTCCACATTTCTTGCCTTCTCATCTGGTCCTTCACCTTATATTCTTTCTTTTATTTTTTAGCACATTCAATTGCTGCCTGTTTTTTATCCATGTCTGGTTTGATTTCCATTCCTGCTTGTCATCGATATGCTTCTGCTAAATTAAGCAGAGGCATCATCTTAGATTTATTCTCCTCATGTTTCAAAACTTTCACTACATTTGGATCTTGTGAGGTCAGTAGATATGTATGGAGTCCCACAATTGCAGATCTATACATGTAATAAATTTCAAGGAGACCCATCTCTCCTTCGGAATGGGGAATATATAATCTTGGTATACACTGATTTTTATAAATCATTTGATGAGCATGAAGCATCCTTCTTGTTTTAACTCATTCCCTCCAGTAGAGCTCTATTGTGTACCTTTAACTCCCAGTGGGTGTGGCTTCAGCCTTTAAAAAATGAAGTTATCACCTTGCAGTTCTAACAAATACTAACTGACAGAAGTCATATAGCAGTACAATTGTGTTTGCCATCATATATGCTTCAAGATAAAATATTCTGATGCCTTGTATGTATCATGGTTTTGAATTATTAATGCAAATATGAACAGGCGATATTTGACACCTACAGGTGCAGTAGGAGGTAATTGCAGAAACGTCTGGAGACGTCACTCAGCTGTAATGAGTTAATATCCAATCTATCCAACACTTTTTTGGGGCCAGTCAATCACTCCAAAACTATAAGTTAGGACAAGAAGAGCAAATTGATTTATGGCTTGGATCGTGTTCCTAGATGTCAATGCTGTTTTCAGGATTAATTTAGGTACTCTTTACTGATAAACAAAGAAAGCTGGAAACAGCGCACTCAAACCGCACTTTATTCTGGTAACAGAAGTAAATCCACAAGTTGATCACACAGTAAACGCTTTAAAACCAGTACATGCGTTTTCGTCAGCTAAAAGCTTCGACTTCATCAGACAAAAACAATTAATTGATTCACCTTTATATAGTAAAATTCAAAGAAAAAAAGACCAATTAAAACCATAGCATCCTGTTTAAGCCAATAATAATAGTGACAACCTAAAGAGCTCATTATAATAAATCCTTAGCTTACTAAATAAATGTCATATAGGACCTATTAAACTTTCTTTTAAAATATTGTTCTAATTTGTAAAACCTTTTACAAATGATTAAAAAATATGCTTTTAAATAATTAAATTCCATAAAAACAGTGTAAATAGATAAAGTTGTTTTAAAACCATTTGTTATATTGATATGAAAGCTGAATTTTGTTTGTGAATAGGAGAGTGAAGAGTGAACAACAGTGCCATCTACTGTTCTTTGAGAGTAAGTTAAAAATACTGTATTTCACACTTTAGTTGCTCTCAATTTTAGAGCTGGGACTATAGAAATACATTCATTTAAACCCGGTTGTTTATTGGCTTCTAATAGTATTTGCCAATAAAGTTCCCTGTATTCAAGCCATTCTTCCCAGGGGCCTCCTCTTATTTCTTTTTTCACTTGTTCCAAAACAAAAAAGGAAAACTTAGCCTCCTTGCAGGTTTTTGTATGTTTAAACAACGCATTAGTGTCCTTTGCTTTTTGTATTTCATATAGATGTTCATAAATTCTCCTCTTCAATACTCTTTCTGTTTTCCCAACATAATAAGAGATGCATCTTGAGCACGTTGCCAGGTAGACCACTCCCTGGGACTCACAGTTGAATTGACCTGTACTGTATATGTTTATATCTCTGGCTTCAAGAAAAATTTCTCTTTTGTTAGAAATATAGGGACATTGTTTACAGTGTCCACAATGAAAAGTTCCATGGGTGGTATTGCTGGATCGTGTCCTCTCTAGATGGTTATTAATTTCTTTTGTTTGATTATTTTCTAAGACTTTTTTTATGCTGCGTGCATTCTTGTATACCATTTTTGGTGCTCTTCCTTTTATGTTTGGAATATCAGAAAAAGAAATAAATTTTTCCCACTCTGTTTGAATAATTCTTTTTATCTTGGAGTTGAATACATTAAATTCTAAGACAAGAGCTGATTGGTAATCAGAATCAGCTGGGGTGTTACTCATGTTAATGTTTGACCGACTATCTATAATGTTCTCACTTATACCGTGGTCCATATTGTTGGTCAAGCATCCCTTGATAGGTTTAAATTTTGTCTGTCTATGTTGTTCCACCTCTGTTCTAATATCTTTTATAAACTCAAGTGGGTATCCTCTGGCAAGGAACATAGCCTCTAAAATGTTACATTCAACATAAAAGTCTTCGTCCCTGCTCGTCATGCGACAACCTCTTACAAATTGTCCTTTGACAATATTTTTCTTGCAATGAGGCGGGTGTGCACTGTTGAAATGCAGGAAGGAGTTGCAAAAGGTATTCTTCCGGAATATTTTAGTTTCAAAGTCTTTTAAATTTGTGTTCTTTTGAACCTCGACGTCCAAATATTGTAGCTTGTCGGAGGAACAGGAGTGTGTGAATCTCAAATAAGAGGTAGTATTATTGATATATTCCAAGAATGCAGTCAATTTTTCACTACCCCCTGTCCAAAAAATGACGATGTCATCAAGGAAGCATCGATATAAGGACCAATATTGTTGAAATTCTGAATTTAGAATATAATTCAATTCCCAACCTGCTAGAACAATATTAGCGTAAGTAGGTGCACACGCCGCCCCCATTGCTACCCCTTTTAATTGTTGATAAAATTCTCCATTGAATGTTAAGAAATTGTACTTCAATATATTGTCCATAAGTCCCACTAAAGAAACCTTTTCTGAATGTGTTAGAATGTTGTCCATAAAAACCATATCTTCAAAAATGCTCATCCCTTCATTGTGTGGAATACATGTAAAGAGGTCTACCACATCAATGGTGACAAAAATCAAATTCTCAGAGAAGAGATTTGATGTAATGTTTCTTAGTAGATCCCATGAGTCCTTTAATATATGTCCAAAATTGTTGCAAATGTGTTTGATCTTATTATCCACAAATTTAGCCATAGGAAGAGTCTTTGAACAATCAGCCGACACAATCGGTCTCAGTGGAGGGTCACTTACATTTTTGTGGACTTTCGGAATGCCGAATATGATTGGAATCTTTGGTTTTGGCACTGATAAAAATTTGTACGTATTATTGTTGATTGTTCCCTCCATAATCATGTGATCAAGTGCCATGTCTATCTTTTGATAGGCCAATTGAACTTCATCCATAGAAACATTTCTGTATTTACTTTCTTCACGAAGAATATTGTTCATTTTTCCTTCGTATATAATGTTTTCCATTATTACCACTCCCCCTCCTTTGTCTGGTTTCATAATTCTTATTGAGGTGTTTTTCTTTAATTCTTCTAGTGTTGTATGTTCTTCTTCTGTGAGATTGTACACCATGTGGTGTTGTTTAAATTCCTTTCTAATCTCTTTTTCTAACACCATCTCCAGGTTCTTTATTTGTGGGAGGAGTGGGGGGTTGTAGGTGCTACGTCTAGTAAGAGCAGGATGTAGTTGTTCAATGTTAGATGAGGCAGTTGGTAAAATGGCTTGCAGGTTCACTTTCCTAAGAAACAGCTTCATGTCTATTATGGTTTTAACTAAATCCCCTCGGGTGCTGGGAATAAATTTAAACCCTTTGCTGAGGAGATCAAAATGCGTCCTGTTTAGGACAATATTGCTAAAATTGTAAATTGAGAAATTATTAAAAGAATGTGTGGTACCTGTGTGTAGAATCTCAGATTCAGCATCAATATCTAATTCAGAGAGACCAAGAGAACTAATAGTTGGGGGATCAGTTGGGGTGGGGGGGTAGATAGTATTGATTAATACCTCCCTCTCCCCCTTCTTCCTCCCCCTCTCTGAAAATTCTGAGGACCTTGTCCTTTTCTATAGATGTTGTGTGATAAATCTATGTCCTCTAATGGAGGAAAGTCAGTGTCATAATCTTCCATAACCCATTCTGTATTCTTAGTTTGAACATTGTAGTTGTTAACTCTCCTATTATCAAACTTGTTCCTGACATTGTGTGCATTTCCCCTAAAAGGTGGTGGTGGGTAATTCACACTATTCTGATAGTCATCCAAGTCCCTTTTAAGTTTATTGATTTTTCTTTGCTCTAGTGTTTTACATTTTGTATCAATATCCAACCTTAAATTATAGTATTTGTCCCTTTCTTGCTTTATTTCAAAGAACAAATCCTGTTTAATAAAATTATCAAGGACCAAAATTTCTTCCTCTAGTTCTGCTAACTGTTGATTATTTTCTTTAATGATGCGCCCTAAAATTTCAAGACCACATCTGTTGAAAATATCAATAAGGTCCTTATGATATGCAGTGCCTATTTCAACATTGTTAGGGTATTTCCATACCCTGAGCCCCTTAGGTACAATATTGTGTTTGATGCATGCTGTTAAATACAAGTTCTCAATGCATAACATTTTGTATTTGTACATAAATTTAAAAAGTTTATCTATTTTGACACAATAGGAATCACCATCCTGTGGTGAATCATCGTCTCTTGTAGTAAAATTGCATCCACGCTGGTTATTTAACCAGTCTGTTACTCTTTACTGAGCTTTATTCACATTTGTTCATGTTTTATTGCTGATCCTTCATCAGTTCCCAAGTATTTATACACTCCGTCTTGCTCAAGTTCTTTTATATCACATTCTTGTCCCAAACTGATGTTTTCCTGGTGCTGCAGTTTTCCTTTTTTAAATGTTGCTTTTCCACATTTATCAAGACCAAATGACATTCCAATATCATCTGAAAAAGTTTTGACAGCCTGCAGCTGTGATTTCTGTTCCTCATCTGATGAGCTATACAGTTTTAAATCATCGACAAGAGAAGATGAGAAGTAATTAGACTTTGTTGTTTTCTAGAAGCCAAATTGTAGCCAGGGCCTAAGCTGTTAAGTAAACAGCTTAATGGATTAATGGCAAGGCAGAATAGCAACAGTGACAGAGTCACCCTGGAATATCCCACTTTGAATTTTTATCCCTGGGATAATAATTTGTTCTTTATCATGGTTTAATTGCAAAGTGGTCTGCCACTGTTTCATAGTTACTGTAATGTAATCAATCAGTGTAGGGTATATCTTATAAATTTTTAAGCACTCTTTATCCATGAATGTGGGATACTATCAAATGCTTTTTTGTAGTCACTCCATGCCATACCTAGATTCTTCCCCTTCTTTCAGTTCTCCACTATAACTTTGTTTAACAACAAATGATCCTTTGTTCCATATGACTTTCTTTTATTGCCCTTTTGTTCTACTGCCATAATTGAGTTTTCTTCTAAATGACTAAACTCTGTCGGTGTCAATTCCCGTGTATAGTTTATACATCGTTGGAAGACAAATTACTGGTCTATAATTTTTAGGGTAGCTTGCAGGTTCACTCTTAAGTAAGAACATTGTTTTTCCTGTTGTTAACCAGTGCGGTGTGTGTTCGGGTGTGTATATAAATAGTTCTTACTCATGGCTAAATCCTCATGCAAAGAAGTTAATACTGTAAGCCAAAAGTTAGGTACTGCATCTGGGCCTGGGGTTTTCCAGTTAAAGGCTTTTCTCAGCTTTGTTTCAATCTCTCTGGCTATTTCATCCCATTTCATATCCTGTACCTTTAAACTTCTTATTCTTTCTTTTACTTCTTTTATCCATTTAGCATCTTTGTTATGTTCCACAGTATCTTCATAGATAGTTCTCCAAAATGTATCTACTTCCTCTTTTTTTTGGCACTCTTTCAATTCCTTTTACCTTATTTCCCAATTCTGTATAAAACCTTTTTGGGTCATCAATAAATTGCTTATTTTGTGCTTTTCCCTTATATTTATCTTTGCATCTTCTAAGTCTTTCTGCCTATTTTGAAATTTTTAGTTTGTTATCTCCAATAGTGCATAATAGATCCTGGTCTGTTCTAATACTGCACATTGCTTTTATCACATCTATCTTTCATAGTATTTTTGTTGATCTATTCCCTCTTCTATATTCTTCTAACAATGACACTTCTTGTCTTAGCTGCTTTATAGTTGTCTCTATTTGATATTTCCATGATGGTATTCACTTTCACCCCCCTTTCCCTCACTACCCTATGTTCCTGTGGTAGAATTTTATCAGTTATTAATTTAGCAGCACCGTAATATATCCTGTTTACTTCTGTTATATCGCATGGATCTCTATGGACAGTCCTAATTACTGTGTTCATTTGTTTTATCAAACTTCTGACTTTTGAGGTTTTATTAACCTTCTGCACTCTGTTTCTCTCATTGATCTTAATATATCTGTCTTTGTCTATTAAATCAAGCAACTCTTCTCAATTCATTTTCTTCTATACTGTGGGCACATCCCTTGTTTTCCATTTCCTGTGTGCATGCTATAGATAGTTCTATGGCATCTTCCTGTGGCACATTCTCTTCAGTTTCATCATGTGTCATCTGTTGTTCTGTCATATGGGAACTCACTGGCCTATCACTCCTCAGCATTGACTGCATCAGAGTTTCCGCAGTTTCCTGTTCCTTTCCTTGCTGTCTAGCTGCAAATGAATGTTTAAACTGTTTTCCTGTGGAAGGCTCCAAAATATCTTGATATGGCACCTGACCAATTGCTTCCTGTTCCACTGGTTTCCCCTTAATTTGGATATCCATTGCTCTATCCTGTTGTGGTGCTTTCTGTATTCAACTTACTACACTGAATCCTTCTCTTTGCAGCTGTTCCATAACCTCAATTTCTATTTCTTGGACTTCTCCATTACTAATCTCTTTTTCTACTTTTCCTCTTAGTCTTCTTATTTTTTGTATTGTAAAGTTTTCCATATCCAGATTCCTTTCCCTATATTTTTCTTCAAATATCTTTGGTGCTGCTCTTTTTGTATTGATTAGTTTTGCTTTCTCCTTTGCATAAATATTGCACCATATTAAATCTCTTTTCCTTTCCCCTGTCCATATTTCTTCTTCACGTCTCCTGATCTTCCTGCTTTTCCTTATTGTGGGGACTCACTCCATCATGCTGTGATGTAGTCTGTTTTAGACCTTTTACATTAAATCCTTCACTTCGCAGGCACTCCATAACTTCAACTTCTATTTCTTTAACTTCTGCTTTACTAATCATCTTTTCTACATTACAACTTTGTGCTATTAATCTTTTTATTGTGAAATTTTCCATATCTGGCTGCCTTTGCCTGTATTTCTCTTTAAATATCTTTGACATTGCCTTCTCTATATTAGTTAACTTGGCTTTCTCCTTTGCATAAATATTGCACCATATTAAATCCCTCTTTCTTTTCCATGTCCATATTTCTTTTTTATATTTTTCAAATATCGCTAGGTTTTGTTGTTTATATTTTCTCACTTTCTCAGATGCTTCTTTTTCCAAACAGATCAAAATTTCTTGATCTATATACTGTTTTTCAAAAATCTGTTGTATTAATGAATGCTAATTTTTATTTGAAGCTTCTGACAGTTTTTCCTGTGGAAATATTTTTCTTTCCTCTAATCTCTCTCTCAGTCGTTTTGTATATCTTGTGTCTGAAAGTTCTCGGCTTTTTACATAATAGTAACAATACATAATTTCTTTCTTTTGCTCAGTAGTCCACTCTATCATCGTTATGGCTCTTCTTTGGCCAATCAATTTTTGTCATTTTTGTAGACTGCTACTTCCTTCTACAACAGGGGGGCCATCCTCCCCCTGAGCCTGGCCTAGTCCCACTGTAGGAATGTTTCTGTATTTTGAGGATTCTACACTGTCATTTTTTCCAGTCATGGCACCAGTGTGCCTACCAGGATTGAACACTTTTTTATCCTTGTTTTTGTGCACTCAGCTATTTTTTTTTATTTTTGATTTACTTCTGTCCATGATATATGCTATATAAATACAGTCTATATATCAGTCTCGCCTTGGTGAGATTTTGTGAAAAACAGGGTCCACCTCGCGAAGGTATTCACCAAGACTTGAGGATGAATTCAATTTCAGCACTACTACGCTACTCTCCTTTGTTTGCTTACTTTTCATCTCTCCATCAGGACCCGGTGAACCAGGTTACCCACAACACATACTTGGATCTACTTGAATCACGCAAGATACACCCAAACATACTAGTTTTAGGTGACTTTAACTACTCATCTGTAGACTGGGTAAATTATATGTGTACTAACACACTTGCCCAAAGGTTCTTGGGTGGCCGTGATGATGCAGCAGTTAGCATTGTCGCCTCACAGTAAGAGGTTCTCCTGTTCATATCTCAGCTGGGTTGCCTTCTGTGCGGAGTCTGCATGTCCTCCCTGAGGTCATGTGGATTTCCTTGGCCACATAGTTGTGGTCTTGCAGTTCAGCCTCATCCTTGCTGGTTAGTGATGGTGCTTATCTCATTCCTCATAGGGGGCACACACATGGCTAGTGATGTTCACAGTCTGCATCTTCCCACCTGAGGTCATGCAGCACCTGCATTTCTGAACCATTCCAACATCACAGTTAGGTCTTTACCATAATGTTGCTCACTTCCATATCATTATATGGTTGATTGCATATGACCCTGTCTGTATACTTTTACCATATTGTGCAGCAGTACTTCCTTTGTCTTTGAATCAGCCTCTCCCTGTGCATTGATACTAACTGTGCAGATGTTCATCATTGTCCTCACCACAGTGGCATATAGGTTCTGTGCCTGCACAAAACCCATATAGGCAGCCTTCCTAAGTTCATAATTCCCCCCTTTGACTCCCTGTGATAGGGTATCAGCTAAGACCCTCTCACAAGGAAAGGTCTAACCCGTCTGTCACAGGAAGACAGTTGTTTAGTCTTTTATTGCCAACTATAGGAATCACATAGTTGAATCTCCTCAGAAACTTGCATTGGCGGATTGCAGCTTCTAGACGCTGATACGATTCCTTTGGGAACTTTCCTTCCTCTTTGTTATTATATACTTTTGATTTCTTTCTGCTAATAAAAATAAATAAATAAATATATATATATATATATATATATATATATATATATATATATATATATATGTGTGTGTGTGTGTGTGTGTGTGTGTGTGTGTGTGTATAAATAAATAAATATATATGTGTGTGTGTGTATAAATAAATAAATATATATGTGTGTGTGTGTATAAATAAATATATTTTATATATATATATATATATATATATATATATATATATATATAATATGTGTGTGTGTCTGTAGATGGTTGGGTCAAAACTGTGTTTGGTCAACATCTGTTTAGTTATCTGCTTTTCGTGAACTAAACAGATGGTTCAGAGGTGTTTCGTGACTGCTGGGGTTTGGGAATATTTTCTTTCCCCAGTTTTCCTCCATCCCAGAGATACCCATCGCAAAAAATATAAGTTTTGTTATCTCTCACTGTCTGTTTTAGTTTTTGCATGCACTGATGCTGTTTCTTGGTGTGTGCATAGTACTGCTTTGAAATTTACATTTTTGAAGTATTGTGGATATTGCTTTCCTTGTCGATAAACTCAAATGTGGATGCTGCTTTCCTTGTTGATAAACTCAAATGTTCATGTAACATTAAATAGTTTGTATGTATATATATATATATATATATATATATATATATATATATATATATATATATATATAGAGAGAGAGAGATATATATATACACACACACACACACACACACACACATATATATATATATATATATATATATATATATATATATATATATATATATATACACACATATACATACATTTGAGTCTGTACTTGCCAGACAACTTTCCTTTTCTCTGTCACTTTCTGGTGTCATCCTCCAGGGTTATTCCAGTACCTTGTTCAGGTAGAAGTAAACCAAATGCTTTAGGAGCAGGAGAGGTCTAGGGTAAGAGACTCCTTGCCAACATAATACTTTTTCCCCAGATATTTTGTCCACTAGTGTAGTTCAGAGTAAAACAAAACAGGAACGTCAGCACACTGCAGACAATCTGGTTATTACCACGTATAAAGCTGATATTGTTTTCTTAGCTAAGTGTTTTACAGTCAGCTAATCTCAAAGACTATCCTGCTATTCAGAATGACCATGGGCCTACCTTCTCTAGGGGTCAGTCTGTAGCTGCAGATTTTGATAGAGACTTTGATGCAGGAAATAGTGACCACTCTTGAGTCAGTCCAATCTGGTTCCTTGGAAGGTGAAAAGCTTCAAAAACCCAAGCAGGTGCTCACCTTTCACATATGCTAGGTAGGTTTAGAGACATATTTGATGGGAAGCACTATGTCATTGGCAGAGCTTATGATCTTACTGGGGATGATATTCCAAATGTTTTGGCTGTTAATCCTCTGTTACTGACCTTAGAAGATATCTATAAAATTGCAGGTAAGAACCCTTTGGTTGGTGAACCAGTTCTTAAAACAGCTATGAGGAAGGGTATTTTGCAATTTGGTTACAGTTTAGATTTTTGTGCCGCATCTTTGCCTGTTGAACAGACATGTTACATGAATAACTTTATTTTAGCCTAACTCAGGCTTTGAAACATGCTTTGAGAAATGTCTTGGAAGGTGTGGACACAATTTCTTGAAATACAGCCACTTCTGTTATATTTGGTTACATAAACCATTTTTCCTGAGAATGTAATAATGAGATTTTGAATGCCCCTTAAGGTTTGAATTTGTGTTTGGTCCTGCTGCTGCCAGATTCTTAACCAATGCAGTCATAGAGTTAAATTGATGCATGAGGTATCTAGAATGTTTCATAATCCCAGGTTCTCCCCTAACAAGGTTTCCAACTACAAAGGGCAGAAAAAACAAAATTCCCAGCCTAACAAGAGTCAGGATACCAGAAATGAGTATGCCAAGACTCAGGCTTCCCATCCCTTCCTCCTGTCCCTTCTCCCCTTTTCTCTTCCCCCCGGACTTTTGCTCAACCCAACAGCCTGGCTACAAATTGTCTCAGACAGATGGGTGCTGAGAAAAATTCTGAGAGGATAGTCTTGTTAGGGGACAGAAAATCCTACATTCAGGGGAATCTCCCCTGTACCTACCGGTCCATGCACATCTATTCTGTCTGGTACTCCCACATGCAGAGATTATAAAACCAGTTCCTCCACAACAAAAGGAAAAATATTTTCCTCCAGATTCATTTTGGTACCCAGAAAGGAGCTATTGTGGAGAACAGTGTTAGATTTAACTTACCTAAATACCTTTCTGAAAGTACCCACATTCAAAATGCTTACCCTACAAATGGTCTTTCCCCTTCTTCCAAACCACTGTTTCATGGTGAATTTAGATCTAAAATATACTTATCACCACATACCAGTTGCTCTCTGTTTCAGGAAATGTCTGAGATTTGATGTGTCTGGCTCACATTATCAGCTTTCTGAATTACCCTTTGGGCTGTCTACTGTGCCTCAAGTATTTGCTAATTGTCTGGTTCCAGTGGTTGCTTACTGCAGGACCTAGGGCAATCACATTTTTCCTTAATTACACAACTTTCCTTATTTAGATGACTTGTTGATTTGTGCAGAGTCTGTTTTCAGGTGTTTAGAATCATTAGACAAGGTCTTGACCATTCTAGTTCACATGGGCTTCAAGCTGAATCAACCAAACCCCTATCTCATACCCTCTCAAAGAATTGTCTTCCTGGGGTGTATGGTAGACACAGAAAACAAGACTGGCCTTTCTACCAGAAGATAAAGTCCTGACTTATCAGAATATTTTAGGGATTTCTCCGTTCAAGAAGCTGCCTCTGCAAGAGTGTTTCTCAGAATTATAGGTCTCATGGCATTAATGATCCTCATGATACCACTGGCCAGACTCCAACTGAGAAAGATTCACTGGTACTTAATGTTGGTCACAGCAACTGCATCCCTTAGAGTTTCAGGTACTAGTGCTGTAATTTGTGAAAAGTGAGATAACAGTGATAGAAGGATCAGATGACTATCAATCCAGGCCTTCCATTCTCCCTTTTGACTCCAATTCAGTCAGTCCAGATGGACTCATCAGATTTTACATATGGAACAGTGTTCGGGTGATTTCAAGTATAAGGTGAATGGGGTCCTTCAGATGCTACAAAGCACATAAATGTATGCTAGCAGTGATTCAGGGCTAAAAAGTTCTTTACAACATTTGCTGTCCAGGTCCCCTTTTAGTGGTCACTGACAACACCACAGTTATGTGGTACCTAAACAAATAAGGGGGTACAAGGTCAGACCCTATTTGCTGGTTGGAATTAATGACCTGGGAGCTAGCCTAACAGCATCTCTGTTTCAGGCCTCATGCACTCTATTAGAGCAAAACCTAGTGGCAAACTAAGTGGATTCCAGACAGACTTTCAAGAGTGGAAACTCAGGACAGAGGTCTTCCAGGATTTGGTCCAGATGTGGGGAATACCTGAAACAGAGCTGTTTGCCTCCTTTCAAAATAGACAGTTGGAAAATTCTGTTTGAGACATCCTTGCAGCCATGCTTGGGGGGCAGATGCATTCTAGTTCCCTTGGATGAAAATGCTCCTTTATTCATTTCCACCTTTTCCTCTGATGTGCAAGGTACTTCTGAAGATTCAGGAAGAATTACAAAAGATCATTGTGGTGACTCTGTTTTGTCCAAGGCAGAGATGGTTTTCCCTTTTAATGGAATTGGTCAAGGGAATTGTCGCAAGCTTCCTCATACTCTAGATCTGCATACACAGTGTCAGGAGAGACTGGTACTCCCCAACTTAGAGCAACTGCAACTGCCAGCCTGGATGATTCTATCTTGATACCTTTCAGGCACTTGTTCCATGAGGATGTACAGCAGGTATTGAAGGAGGCAAGAAAACCTGCAACTAGAAAATGTTATCTTTACAAGTGGAAGTTTTTCTAGGTGGTGCCTAACTGATAAAAGAGGGCCCAATATGGTGTCTGCCCCTCTGATTTTGAAATATTTGTTTGAGCCATTCAACAATGGCTTATTTTATGCATTTGTCAAGGTGCATTTTGTGGCCATCTCAACTGGTCAACCCAAGGATTCCCCTCTTTCATCTCTTTCTGTGGTCGGAAGGTTTATGAAATATGTGTTTGTTGCATTTGAGACCCCCTCGAAAGCAACTTCCTCCTCACTGGGATCTCAGCTTTGTTCTTGAAAAAATTGAACTTATTTCCTGTTGAAGTGGTCTTTTAACCTGATTTAAAGTTTATCCTTTGAAAACGTTTTTTTTTTTATTGCTTTCACATCTGGAAGGCAAGTCTCTGAGCTGCAGGCTGTCATGGTGGGCCAACCTTATCTAATTTTCCACAAGGACAGAGTTGTTTTACTCACTAATTCATCTTTCATGCCTAAAGTTGTTTTTGAAGTTACTCTTAATCAAGTCACAATCTCCTAGTTTTCTTTCTGGAACCTAAAAACAATGAACAGAAAATTCTGCATACCTAAAAACAATGGACAGAAAAGTCTGCATACCTTCAATGTGAATAGGCAGCTCAGGTACTAACTTGACAGAACTAAGCCTTTCAGGAAAGCTTAACATCTACAGACCCTGGGAATTATTGCCCCATTAGCCTGGTAAGTCTAATATGTAAGGCTATGGAGTGCATCATCATTGACCTAATTAACAAGGATATAGGGAATCTCCAAACTCTAGATCCCATACAATTTGTTTTTTTGAAAGGTAGATCATGCCTGCTCAACCTGGTTGATGTCTTTGAGTCAGTCACCAGAGCTATGGATGAGGGCAAGGTAGTTCATACAGCTTACCTCGATCTGGCCAAGGCCTTTTATATCATTCATTCCCCACTCAGGAATTATTGATAAAGTCACCAAACTAGGCATCAACCCCTATATCACTAGGTGGGTTGCAAACTGGCTCACAGATAGAACCCACCGTGTGAAAGTAGCGGACTCCAAGTCAGACTGCCCACCAGTCATGAATGGAGTCCCACAGGGGTCGGTCCTTAGTCCTCCCCTGTTTGGCATCTACTTCTCAGAAGTCCAGGACAATACGGTGGGACTCTGGCTGACCAGTTTCACAGATGACTGCAAGCTGGGAGCCATTATTAACTCCCCAAGTGATGTAGACATCCTACAGAAAGGCTTCACTGAGACCAATGACTGGTGTCGAAACCATGGTCTTAAGCTTAATGCCAAAAAATGCATTGTCATCCCCATTGGGAAAAACTCAGTTCCCACTAATTGCCACATCGATGGGAGCCCACTGAACACTGAAGGCATTATGAGAGATCTGGGTACACAGGTTGACAGCAACCTCTCCTTCGACCACCACATTGCCACTGTGTCAGAAAGTCCTTCTATTTGGCACATCCCATTACCAAGGGTTTTGCATCCAGGAAGAAAGAGGTCATCGTCTCTCTCTACTCTTCCCTCATTAGGCCAGTCATGGAGTATAATGCCCCATTTGGCATGTACCTCACTAGACACATGCAACAGCTGGAAAGGCCACAAATGTACCCCACAAAGAGGATCCTAGGCCTTAAACAGGTGTTCTACACAGGCAGACTCAAAAATACTCCAGCTATTCTCTGTCTCATATTGTCTACTAAGAGACGATCTCTGCTTGACTTACAAAGCCATGTCTGACCCAGCTCTGTTAGAAATGTTACATCTAAAGAAATCCCAATCCCTCCTCACCACATGCTCCAGAGACCTCAACCTCTACCACAATCAACAGAACATGCTGGAGGGGCAGGTTCATAACCCAGAGACTGCCCATGCTCTGGAATAGACTTCCCATACATGTCAAGCAGAGCATCTCTCTGCCACTCTTCAAGAGAAATTCTTGATGAGTGGATGGGAAATAGAAAGTTCACCCCGGGGATCACTCCAGTGGCTGTGTTTGATAAAGGCACTGGGAACTAACGTCGGGTGGCACAGTGCCAGGGCACTTCTATGGGCTAGGCTTGTAAAGGCTCCAGGGCCATTAGCCTAGTACACACCTATGTACCTATGAATCTGTTTATTTCCTATTATGGGACTAAGATGAGCAAACTCATCTCTAAGCAAACAATTTCTCATTGGTTATCTTGTGCTATTGTTTTTTTATTACTCTAGTTACAGGCATTGCTAAGGCTCATTCCACCAGACCTTATCCTCTTTGGTGACATATTGGAAAAGACTGGATTCTAGGAGCATTCTAGAGGAAGAAACCTGGTCCTTTGTTCATACTTTTACAAAGCACTACAAACTGGATACTTTCTCAAGTTCCAGAGCAAGCTTTGTGAGAATCATTTTCCAAGGGCTCCTGGATCCTTATCCTTCATTTTCCATGTTTGGGAATCTGCGTATATACCACTGAGGCAGCGCAAATGATGAACATAATACAGTTACTTCACTCCTACTTACCTGTAGCATTAGATGTTGAAAGTTCACAATGCGTCAGAGGCAGCACCCACCAACCATCCCTTTTATTTCATATATATACTTCAGTGGTATCCAGCCTTGTTGTGTTGTTGGTTGGCTTTGGTTATTTGTATTGATGTTTCTTTGCTGAGAATTGGTTGGTTTCAGGCAATTTTTGCTTCTGGTCCTTCTGGGATGTTCATCGTGCATACAGCTGCAGTCATAACAGATGGGTTCTCCTGCCGTCAGGCGGGTCCTCGGTCATGTAAATGATGAACATAATACAGTTACTTCACTCCTACTTACCTGTAGCATTAGATGTTGAAAGTCCACAATGTGTCAGAGGCAGCACCCACCAACCATCCCTTTTATTTCATATATATACTTCAGTGGTATCCAGCCTTGTTGTGTTGTTGGTTGGCTTTGGTTATTTGTATTGATGTTTCTTTGCTGAGAATTGGTTGGTTTCAGGCAATTTTTGCTTCTGGTCCATCTGGGATGTTCATCGTGCATACAGCTGCAGTCATAACAGATGGGTTCTCCTGCCGTCAGGCGGGTCCTCGGTCATGTAAATGATGAACATAATACAGTTACTTCACTCCTACTTACCTGTAGCATTAGATGTTGAAAGTTCACAATGCGTCAGAGGCAGCACCCACCGACCATCCCTTTTATTTCATATATATACTTCAGAAGTATCCAGCCTTGTTGTGTTGTTAGTTGGCTTTGGTTATTTGTATTGGTGTTTCTTTTCTGAGAATTGGTTGGTTTCAGGCAATTTTTGCTTCTGGTCCTTCTGGGTTCTTCTTACTTAGCATTAAAAGTCTGAACAACTGACTTGTGACAAGAGTTAAGCTTCCCCTGGTGGGAGGGGCTTAAACAATCCCCTATCGCAGGGAATCAGAGAAGAGAATTATGTGCTCTGGAAGGAAGCCAGTGTGGGGGAATTCGAGCATTTACCTCTACAGGCAAGTAGGACTTACTCAACTTTCATATTTGCCTAATGCATTGCACTATTCATTTCTCAGTTCTGACCTCTTTATCAGTTAAAATGGAATTGTTAGATGAGAGACTGAAATGACAAAACTGCTTTATTTTTCTTTGTTTTTTAGAAATAGAATATACCTGTTTAGTCCTCTACCATGTGAAATATGAACTGTCTTTTTTTGATAGAGACATACTGGAAAAAGTTAAAACAAAGCAAAATCTTATTATTTTGTTTACCCAGCTGTTGAGTTTGTTGTTATTTTGTAGTGTTTCTGTTTAGTGAAAGATAGCATTTTATTTTAAACTCATAGTCTGAGAGTAAATCCTTTTCCAGCTCTGGACCAGTGGGTCAAAGAATTTACAAAAATGGCGGTGCATACTAAGGATGTCAGGAGGCATATGCACTGTACTGATTTCAGTGCAACTTCTTTAGAAGAGGATTATGCACTAGGACCAGAGCTGGATTTAGCACTAGGCGGCATAGGCAGTTGGCTAGAGCTCCATGGCTGGGGGGCATTCCGGTAAAGGTGCTTCATTATATAAAAAAAAAATAATAATATTTCTTTAACTCCATGGTACAGGGATCTTCTCCATTAAGGAGAACCATCTCATGTCAACGCGGATGTCCTCACTTGTGAGTGGATATTTAAACTAGCCATTCTGAGAAAGTGTGTGTGTGTGTGTGTGTGTGTGTGTGTGTGTGTGTGTGTGTGTGTGTGTGTGTGTGTGTGTGTGTGAGTGTGTGTGTGTGTGTGTGTGTGTAAACTGAGCAAGTGAGACTGTGTGTGTGCATATATAATTTAAAGTAGTGGTTCTGTTTGTTTCTGTATAAGTGCGAAAGTGTGTGCATGCGTGTGTATGTATGTAATTTAAACTAACTGCTTGGTTTGTATGTGAGATAGTGTGTGTGTGTTGCTATATAAGAAAGAAGGTGTGTTTGTATTGCTGTGTGAGAGAGTGGGTATGTGTATGTATATATAATTTACACTAATGGTTCAGTTTGTTTCTGTGTGAGGGAGAAATTCATTTTGTGTGTGTGTGTGCGTGTGTGTGTGTGTGTGTGTGTGTGTGTGTGTGTGTGTGTGTGTGTGTGTGTGTGTGTATGTGTGTGTGTGTATGTGTGTGTATGTGTTGCTGTATGAGAAAGAAGGTGTGTTATTGTGTGTGTTGTACTGTGAGAGATTAGGTGTGTGTGTGTGTGTGTGTGTGTGTGTGTGTGTGTGTGTATGTGCATACCTCTCAACCTCTTAAGTGCAAGAAATCTGGATAAAGCCTGACATAATGGGGGGACAAAACTAGAGACAGATTTTAAATATTGGTCTTATAAACTTAGAGTTGTTAGAATAATAGCATTTAAGTTAACATGCATTTTCTGAAGGATAGGAAGTCTGAAACTTAAATGTATGTCATTATTTAGTGACTGCTATCCTCAAAGCTTCCCAGTGATTTGCTAGAAAACCACAAAGTTTATGATTAATTGTCCAAAAATATAAGGCAAAAATCTGTACATTCTGTGAAAATCTGGACATTTGAGAGGCCTGTGTGTGTTGCTGTGTGAGAGAGTAGGTGTGTGTTGCTGTGTGATAGAGCAGGGGTGTGTGTGTTGCTGCGTGAGAGAGTAGGTGTGTGTGAGTTGCTGCGTGAGAGAATAGGTGTTTGTGTGCGTTACTGTGTGAGAGAATAGGTGTGTGTTGCTGTGTGAGAATAGAGACAAGGTGTGTGTGTGTCTGTATGTGTGTGCGCATGTGTGCGTGTGTGTGTGTGTGTGTGTGTGTGTGTGTGTGTGTGTGTGTGTGTGTGTGTGTGTGTGTGTGTTGCTGTGTGAAAGAATAGGTGTGTTGCTGTGTGAAAGAATAGGTGTGTGTGCATTTGTGTGTTGCTGTGTGAGAGAATAGGTGTGTGTTGCTGTATGAGAATAGAGACCAGTTAGTTGTGTGTGTGTGTGTGTGTGTGTGTGTGTGTGTGTGTGTGTGTGTGTGTGTGTGTGTGTGTAACATACCTCAGAACTGTCCAAATTTAGCCTCCTAGTTTTGGCCTGATTTTCATAAAATATGTGGTTTTCTGGCAAATCACAGAGGATTGAAGTCACAGTAATGAGATACACACACACACACACACACATATATATATATATATATATATATATATATATATATATATATATATGATTTTCAGGTGTCATAACTTCAGAAAATGCATGCTAACAAAAGTCCTGTTCTTCTAGCAACATTTTTTAGGCTTTGTCCAGATTTCTTGTACTAAGAGGTGGAGAGGTATGCATGCCTCTCAAATGTCCATATTTTTGTCTCATATTCCTCATTATTCCTCATAAAATGTGTGGTTTTCTGGCAAATCACTGAGGATTGAAATAACATAATAATGTCATACATTTCAGTTTCAGACATCATTTCCTTCAAAAATGCATGCCAAGGCAAATGTCATTATTCTATCAACTTTCTAAGTCTGTGAGAGTAATATTTAAAACATGTCCCTATTTTTGGGCCTTTGTTCCCCCCATTACTTTAGGCTTTGACCATATTTCTTGCTCTAAGAGTTTGAGAGGTATGGATGTATGGTATGTAATGTTCCAGTTGGGGGGGGGGGGTTAGTTAACTTGATCAGGCTTGACCCTGTAAACTAGTTACAAGAGACAAGAGCCTGAATCCTCTATGCCAACTACCAGACTGCTGAAGGAATTGTGATCTTCTGTAGAGACAAGAGTCTGAATCCTCTGCACCAACTACTAGACTGCTGACGGAATTGTGAGTTTGAGTACATTTTCAGGGAATTGTGGGTTTCAGTGCATTTTCAAGGGATTATGAGTTTTAGTGCATTTTAATGGAATTATGAGTTTCAAGGGAAGAACAATTTACTGTTGCTCGTGGTAAGTCTGTTTTCAATGTGCAACTAATTGTTTTGTTTAGCAAATAGCAGTCAATGTTTGTGCTGTAGAATTTGAAAGCAGTGTTATTAGTATAATTACTTATTGCTGGTTTGTCAGTCATTCCCTATTGCAATACTACCAGTGTACCATTTTTTTTAATGTAATACAGTATAGGCAATTATTTCTTCAAGGGCAGCTGGCACTGAATTTGTAGATGAAACACTGAAATATAAAGTTATTTGTCAGTAGCAATATCTTTGTTCGTTACAGATCTCTTAAATGTGGAATTATTCAGATGACATCTGCGGAGATTGTGCTTATTGAGTGATATTGGTGTACTGTAATGAGAGACGTTTGATTGGCCTTTTATGGTTGAAATTTTCTGAAATTGATAGTTTGTCATGAGTGGTTCATGCATTTTATTTTATTGCTTACTGGGAGAATGTTCAAAACTACAAATTTAAAAGACATTCTGACAAGTGGTGTTGTATTATACAAGGAATATAATTTAATACAATCAGAAAGCTGAATCAAAGAATACATACATGTATGCATGGCCCTAAAAATGAGTGCAAGGAGCCTATAGTTTGAAAACAGCCCAGAGGTAAACTTAATCCTCCACTGGCCAGATGCATTTCCTTTGAATGTGGGTATTAATGTCGTTTCAATGAATGTCAGCTTCAGTATCAGAGAAGCTTACTGCTCATGCTAAGCCTGTTTTAATTGTAAGACTGTATTGTGTAGCAAATGGCTATCAGTGTTGGTGTTATATTATTTTAATATCTGTAATCACTGTAGAAGTAAATAAGAAAACAGTATGCACACACTGATCGGTTTGAACTGTGATTATGGTAACTGGGGGAGAAATAGCCAAGTAATGGAACACTGGAATGGCTGGGTGGGGGCTGCTGTGGGGGTAGGTGGATAGGGGGTTGCTGCAGGAAGGGCTGCTCTGAAAAGGTGGCCTCAATCTATTACCCTGTCTAGTGCTCCATTTGACCATGATCCTGCTCTGATTATGACTCTGAAGAAGTCCCATGGTTTAGTTAAAAAAATTCTAAAACAATGATCTGAGACTGCACTGGCATGTGCACCTAAATGGGATTTTAACAAAGGGTGCAATCTTTCACACCTACCCCTTAATCAGCCCTTAAGTAGGTGATAATGAGGTGTAAATAACATTAGAGAAAGGGTGACCTGTAGATCGGCACCCTGACGGGAGAATGACTATTCTCTAGCAGAGTGTTAATCTACAGGTAATGCCCACTGAAAAACGAGTCTGCTACTTCACTGCAGCATATTAAGTTGCAGTGGAACTCAGATGGAAAGCAACATAATGACCGCCATTATTTTATAATTGGTAAGCAGTGCTTTTTCTGTTTAGTGAGAGTAAAATAAAAAAAAATAGAACATTAAAAACTAAAAATAAAAAAGTGTGTGCATGTGTGTGTGTGTGTGTGTGTGTGTGTGTGTGTCTATGTGTGTGTGTGTGTGTGTGTGTGTGTGTGTGTGTGTGTGTGTGTGTGTGTGTGTGTGTGTGTGTGTGTGTGTGTGTTTATGTCTGGGTGTGTGAGTGTAATTGTGCATGAGAGTGAGAGTGATGGTGATCGAGCTATTATTTTACACTTGTTTGGCAGTGCTTTCTCTGTTTAGCGAATGTAAAAACAAATGAAACATGTTTCTGTCTGCTTGTGTGAGTGTATGTATACTCGTGCATGAAATCGGATGTCTGTGTGTGTGTGTGTGTGTGTGTGTGTGTGTGTGTGTGTGTGTATGTGTGAGAGAGAGAGAGAGAGTGTGAAGAGTGAGAGTGATAGAGCAGTAGCAGTTAAGAGGTTTGCATGTCTCTCGACTACTTCGCTGAAGATATCTGTATAAAGCCAAAAGTAAAGGGGGAACAGAGGCTCAAAACAGGAACATATTTTAAATATTGCTGTCATAAAAAAACAAAGTTGCTTGAATAATACAATTTGTGCTAACATGCATTTTCTGAAGTGCAAGTGTGTGTGTGTGTGTGTGTGTGTGTGTGTGTGTGTGTGTGTGTGTGTGTGTGTGTGTGTGTGTGTGTGTGTGTGTGTGTGTGTGTGTGAGATAGAGAGAGAGTGAGATCGACCACTGGCAGCAGCAGTAGTAACGAGATTTGCATACCTGTCGACCTTTTACCTCAAAAAAATCTGGATAAAACCCAAAATAAAGGGGGAACAAATGCTGAAAAATAGAAACAGATTTATATATTGCTCTTATAAAATGACAGAGTTGCATAAATGAAAGGATTTGTGTTAGCATGAATTTTCTGATGGAAATAAAGTCTAAAACTCCAATGTATGTCATTATTTACTGACTTCAATCCCCAATGGCTGGCAACAAACCACACATTTTAGGAGCAAGGGACCAAAGCATTCATAGATTTATAGATTTGTAGAGTGTTACTAGGCTAATGATCCGGAGGGGGGCCTTTGTAAGTGTAGCCAAGTTTTCACAAAAGAATATGATTTCTTGTATCCAAATAGGACATTGAGGACCAGGTATTTATAAGTTACCTCTGTCCATAAGGGACATGGGTGCCAGGCCTGGAGTAAATTTCCTATTCCCCATCCACTGGTCTATTGTTGTGCTTACACTGGGTAATAGATGAACTTGGCTTCATGTAGACGGGATGCCTGTTCCATAGGAGGGACAGTCTGTGGGACACACATCTGTCTCTCCAGCATGTTCTGTTTAAGTTGCAAAAGTCCTGAGTGTGGCCAAGGTGACCTGAGTTTAAGCAATGTATGTGCTTGATAAGGTTTGCAAGAGGGATGAGCATGCCTGTCCTGGGGAGGAGGGACATTAAGTGTCTCTCTAGGGGAGGATAGATCTCATTGAAAAAATTCCAAGCTGAGGTGGGCAGAAGGACAACAGTAGGCAAGGCCACTTGATGGACCTGGGTTAGGGCACACACTCAGGCTACTTAACATTGCCTGCCCAGCCTAACACTGATATTATCATTTAAGAGAAGGGCTTAAGACTAGTCGAAAATATGGGCATCTAGTATGATGGCACCACTCCCAGATCCTACCTCACTTCTAGGATGAGTGTAAAATCCAGGTCACCATCCCTCATAAGCTGAGACCCTGGATATGAAGGAATAAATGAGTCAACATATCAACAGGAGGGTGGTTTGACAGTGGATGCCAACTGTAAAAAAAGAGAAAATAATTTATATGAAGCTGTAGCTTGGTTGTGGAGGGCAGCAGTTTGAGTGCTGTGAGTACAAATTTGAAAATCCTAGCTACACCCCTGGTGCGTGCAGTAATAAAATAGTAATTCATCAGGTCATCCAACAAACTAATGCTCAAAGTAACCCAGTCTCACAGCTATCATGGAAACTTCCTCTTCTTCTTTAGGCTTTTCCTGGTTAGGGGTCGCCACAGCGGATCACCTGTCCTCTCATGATTGGCAGTGGAGTTTTACAGTGTCGAGTTGCCAGCCTGGCGCCCAACCTTCCACAGAAGGTACACACACGCACACACTCACACCTAGGGCCAATTTAGAGTGTCCAATCCACCTACAGCATGTCTTTGGGATATGGGAGGAAACTGGAGCACCCGGAGAAAACCCATACGACCACAGGGAGGACATGCAGACTCCACACAGAAGGTACCCCAGCCAAGGATCGAACCGGGGAACTTCTTGCTGTGAGGCGGCAATGCTAACTGCTGCACCACTGTGGCCGACTCCCTCTACTCCCATAAAATAGCTAAAGATTGGAACACCCTTCCTCAACAGATAACTAAAACCCCTAACCTGTCCAGATTTAAAACTACCCTGAAAGACTATTAAAATGATAATTGGCTATGCCCCTGTATTGCTCCCAACTAATATTCTTCCTATTTTTTCCCACTCAGCTCACACATGATAGCCCAAATAGTGCTCATCCCACATAGGGCTATCCCACTATCTGTCTTTTCTTTATTAATCTTTGTTCCTTCAGATGATCTGACTTGTAAAACTATATGACAAATTTTGGTCTTTCAGAAATGACTCACCTTGTAAAGCTATACGACTTATGTACCTCATATATATTGTAAAAAAAAGGTATTCCTGTATGCCTGAAACATGCATGTTTATATTGTATTTCTGTTGTTATATGTTGCTATAATATTTTTGTTAAGCTCATTTATATATTGTTAGCAATGTACTACTTAAACTAAGTTTACTGCTTGTTCCTTAATAGTGTTCTTTTTGTTGTGGAGCTTTTCACTCCGGGTATCCACAGAAAACATTTTTTTCAACCCTGTCTGACACTACCCAGTTAACAAATGTAAATAAATAAATAAGTAATTGTACTGAGCTAATAACTCTGGAAGACCACATAAATACATACGTTGTCTACATACAAGTATACATACACACTTTAGTATAAGTACTAAAAAGAAAGGCCTTGAATAAACAGGCTAAGTATCAGAATAGCAACAAACATTAAGGTCTCATGGCATGCACCTCATGTATCAGTATTATTCTATATATTGTGGTAGTAACTATTAGCATACATACAAGTTTCACTACTATATTAAAAATAAGTAATGTGCTATGTATTTATTTACCAAACTTAGAAAATCTAACTATACTGTACTAACATGTTGTGTAACAATTATGTGAATACAATATTTTCATCAAAGCATTGAAGTTGCGATCTCTTCAAACTTTTCAGTCCTGCAACTGTACACAAGCATAGTATTAATTAATTTTTTAATTAGTCTATCAAATGTAGAGAAATGAACTTCAGAACTGTAACTGGATGTATATTATATACCAGATTAATAGAGTCTAACAGTATAGGTTCAGCTGTATAAACTATATAAAGACAGATTAAAGGAATGTGTTGAATTAAGGGGGAGGGGTGCATAATAAAGACATATTGCCTTAAACATACAACAAATCCTGGAGGCTATCCTATTTTAGGAAAAATAGGTCATTAACATTAAAGGGAAGGTAGCTCATAGTACAGTGGGCTAAAGTTTTTTTTTCTGAGAAAGACACGACTGTTAAATGCATGGGGGCACCTTCCTGGAGAGGTTATAATGTTAATACAGTACAAAGTTGTGGTGCAAGATTGTAGGAGACTGTCTGATGGCTAGTTATGATTTACATTTTGTAGATAGGTAAGGAAATGAACTAATTATGAGATATGGTTCTTACTTTCATTAGAATCTATTCTGCGGGTTGGGATGTAGGTGAAAAGGGTCTGCAGTGGATCACTCAACTGGAAAGCAGATAAATTAGTGAATAAATAAGGGGTACTACCAATCACAGAAAGAAACTCTGTGCAGTGTAGTTTAGATACCATTTGCTATCTCACTGATAGTGTCAAGATGGAGATGAAAATACAAAGAAAAAAATCAAAGAAGTACTTTGATTAAAAAATGAAATATACTTTTTTTTAGAAATATTCACAGATATCATCTTCTGTCATGTTTCAGCCCTAGGCCACCAATACCTCTGTGTTTACTGTTGTCTGAGGATGCTGCGGCTATCATTGTACAGTCACACTGGAGAGGATATCAGGTAAGAGGTGTTAATTACTAGCCGCTACTTTAATTTATATCATATCAGTTATGTGGCAAATGACAGCACTTAGGAAGAGTATAAAGTACATAATTCTATGCACTGATTTTGATTTCCTGTCTTTTTATATTACACTGACCATGGAAATCAGTTCCAAAGAACAACTTATCTTTTCTTACCCTCTGGATCTTTTATTTGGCAATTCCTCCAGAGTGTTGACTGGATTTACATGAGACCAGTTGTCATAATGGTTAAGGTCTTTGCCTCTGATGTACAGGGTACAAGGTTCGATTCTTACCTCCAGCCAAAGCCTTTTGGAGTTTGCATATTCTCCACCCAAAAACATGATGAGTGTTTACATCTCAAATTCATAATGAAAAGAACTGCGGGCAGCAGCACAAAATCTACATGGTCCCCTATTGTGATAAATGGGTTGAAGACCCGGCCTACTCCAGCCTATGCCAGGAACCCATGCTAACAGTTGGAGGGGTGTATGTACCCCTATTGGCCAGTGTGTGCTTGCCATAAAGCCCAGCAACCTTGGGTCAATAAGCTACTGGCCAGCTGGTGTCTAGTTTCTCAGCCTGGATTACTTGGGATAGGTCTGTTGATCAAAAGCTGGACATAAAACCAATAAACCTGCCAAAGGTAAACTAAGAATTGCTACATACAATGTTGGTTCACTGATAGGATGGAGCTTGTTGTGGATAACATGATGATATGGAGGAGGCTGGACATCCTGTATGTCCAGGAGACAAGCTGGAAGGGCAGTGCAGCAAAGTCACTTGGCTTGGGATCCAGAATCTTCTACTAAGGAGGAGGGCAGGCTAGAAATGCTGTGGGAATCGTGGTGAAGGCAGTGAGGACTATCATAAAGATTAGTGCCAGACTCATGACAATCAGAGTCCAGTGTAATGAGCTGATTAACAAAGTCAAATATGATCAAAAAGATGTTTTTATCACTATAGATGTAAAGAATCTCTATACAGTCATACTTCAGGATACAGGCATCATATGGGTCACTGAATTTTTGTTTAAAAATATGGTACTCCAAAATAAGATTAATCTGTATGAGGAGTTGTTTCACCAGGTCTTGGACAATAATTATATTCTATGTGATGGAAAATATTTATAGAAGAGTGAGGTAACCATGGGGTCACCAAGTGGCACAATTTTTGCAAATCTAGTTATGGCCCATTTGGAGCATGAGTTTTTATTTGAAAATTATATAAAAGCCTTCCTCTGGCTTTATGTTCATTACCTGCATGGTATTTTTATTCTTTGGAAGGACAATGTAGAGAACATTAAGTCCTTTATGCAGTATAGCAATTCTACAACTAACTTCTTATCTTTTACATATGAATGGGGATCAGATAGACTAGCTTGTATTGATGTATTGTTGGAAGAAAGGTATAAGGTCCAACAGATATGCATCCAGAATATTCAGAAAAAAATACCTGCTCTAATACCTTTTTTCATTATAACAGCTCACACCCATACCACCAGGAAGGGTCAGTAATAAAGGGGCCGCTGGTGAGGGCAGCAAAGATGCTTATTTAGATTCACACTTTGAAGACGAGTGTAATAATTTGGTGGGAATGTTTGGTAGGAGAGGATATCCCAAACCTCTTCTAAAGGAATCAGTAAAAGAAGTGTACAGTAAAAGAACAGCAGGACATTTAAACCTATTTTAAATACTTCACCTGTAGGGCTTACATCTCACTCACAATCTTCCAGTTTGGACAGAACATTGTATAACTTTAACCTAAATACTAATCTTGTTGCATGTTTCAACAGTGATTCCAAAACACTTAAGTGGATTTTGAACACAAATTGGGTAATTTTGTATGATGGCATTCTATTTAAAAAGAAAGTGGGTGAAAGACCCACCATAGTATACAGCAGGGGGCTTGAACTTTAAAACTACCTTAGAGAATATGACAAGTAATAATACTACCAATGCAGATAATAACAACCTTAGCCCCACTATAAAAAAATGTGGGCATTGCCCATATTGTAAATATATTAATACTGGTGATTCTTTCAGTATCTGTGGTAAGGAGTATCAAATAAAGTGTAGATAGAACTGTGAATCCAACGGAGTTGCATATGTAGGGTTATACCAGTCCTGCTCGTGTTTTTATTCAGGCAAAATGGAACGTAAATTATGAGACCAGATTTATGAACATGAATATGATATATACATCTGAATAATGCATTAGCAAAACATCTTTATAAGCACCCTAACAACCATTTCAAATACTTGGTTAAAGAGAAGGTCAATATTAGCTTGAGGTCGGGGTCCCTGGACATTGATGTTAGGAAACAAAATTATTATTTTGGCAATTATTTTTGAACACCTGCATCTGGCCAGGCTTGAATGACTATTGTTCGATTGGCTGTATTTTAAAGCATAAAGCTTTAACTAGATAAAGTACTATTATTAACATTTCCATATAGGTTTGTGTATATATTAACATTTTAATGAAAATTTGTACTTTCATTTTAATTTTTATCATTTTCCCTGTTTTTTTTTTGTATTAATAAGTTCACTAATTTTTTTCAGTATATTTTAACGTTTATTGAATGAATACTTTTACACATTTTTAGTTTATACAGTGTTTATACAGTTTCAAAGGTACTTTAAATAGCACTTTGGCACTTTAGGAAATGTATATGAGAGGGTCTAATGACATCATCCTTTGATCGGATGACTGCTTTTGGGCCTTATTTAAAACCCATTGTTTGTGTTCAGTTTTATCTGAAGAAGTTCATTACTGTTACTTGAACAAAAATGCTTATCAGACTATATATTTGTGGATAATAAAAGCTTCTTCAAGAACTTTGTGCCTTCACCTTCTGTATTTTATGTTTCACATTTTATGTTTTAGGCTTTTGTCTCTACTGCTTTGGTTTATGATGACGATGATTGACTGCAGTCAGGTGCTAACATTTCTTTTATAGGTTCACAGGTAAATACTAGGCTATTTGCCCTTGTAGGCCATTTTAAGCCTAGCTATTTTCCCTCAAAGATGAGAATCAAACTTGTACCTTGTGTCCGTGAAGGAAAACACCTTTACCACTATGCCAACTCCCAACCTATGTATGACACAAAAATGAAATCTTGTTTGCTTGTGCTTTAGTTCTTATAAAACTGTACTTCAAGACTGGCCTGTTACTTTTGAATGACTTGAATTAGTCTTATTTAGTATTTGCTGTTGTGTCCTTTAATGAATCCTGTTAACAAGCATCTCTGCCACTTTCTGTTTATCTTGCTTCCTTGACTTTTGAAAAGGTTTTTAAACATTACATTTTTGCATAATATTTTTTTTCTACGTAAAATGGCAAAAGGAAACACAGTTCAAAGCAAATAATGCATTTCATTTTCTAATGCTTCCCTTCCTAGTCATTACACTTGTTTATTTCTTCATGTTGTGCTGCATGGTTCATGTAGAGCAACCTGTTCTTTTCTCTGGCACCAGTTGTTTGATGGTATTTCCCTTGCTCAGCGTTTGGGCCATACGTTACTTCTTTTGAAGTCTTGTTACTACTTGTTTGTTACAATATCTGGTATTATTATACTGTTTGTTTCATCTTTTTATAAAAGTTGAACATCTTAAATAGTTCAAAAGCTTTAATAAGTAGTCTAGGGTCAGTGGCAAGACAGCAGCAGACTAATATATGTGTGTGGGGGTGTGGTGCCGCCATAGCTTACAACTCCTTCTGTCACACTTGGTGCAGAGACAGAATGTGAGGGTCAGGAATAAAGTAGTCTGAACTCAATACTAATTTCAAGTACTTCACTAAGAACAGCATGTACTAGATCTGCAGAACACCTGAAAACACAGGACACTACATTTCCTTTTCTGAAAGTACAAAAAAGATATTTGGTTCAGTAGGAAACATTTTGAAAATTTGGAAGTTCATACAGTTTCACTGTAAGTTCCCCATTAGCAACAAAACAATAGCTCTGAAGTAGGAGATTCATTTGTCTGCAACCTGTGGGTTATGGATCCGATATCGGATCCGAACCGGCATGGTTTACCAGCTATGGATCCAAGCTCTCAGCTCCTCCCCTCACCCATAATACCCTGCTCTACCCTCATGACTTCAGATCTCGTTTGCCGCGCATGGTGACCAGATTGTGTTTTTCCAGCTCTCCAGCTAAGTGAAAATTCTAGTCTTAAAGTGCTTAATTTTGAAATTTTTGTGTGAAAGTTGTGTGAAAGTGTAGGTTTCCCTCTTATATTATTATACTTTTAGCCTTTAAAATTTAATTTTACTATCCATCCCCTCGCTGGTAGCGTAGTGTGTGTTTGGGCCTGTTGAGTGGTTTTGTTACTTTACTTTAACTAGTTTTAGTAACCTTATTTGTTTGTTTTTGGGATGTCTGAGCAGCCCAAAGCTGTATTTTCAAAGTGCTCCGAGTGTGGCCATAAGCTTTCCCCAGCTGATGGCCACACTCGGTGTGTTAGATGCCTGGGGGTTGAACACCTCACATCTGGATGTTCCATTTGTGCAGGGTTCAACCCCAGGGCATTGAAGGAGCGGAGGTCCAAGCTTGTCTTGGTGGGTCTTTTGCCACCGGACTCGGCTCCGGCCTCCGCTCCTTCGGGGGTAACCGTTACCACGGTTGTCCCCTCTCCGGCTCCCCCTCCTCCTCCTGGGACTCAACCTCCCTGTAGTGGTTCGGAGGAGAGGGAAGCTAGGAAGAAGGACCGGAGGGAGAAGCACCATAAGCGGCAGGCCGAGACCTCTGTTTCGGCCCCGCCAGCCAAGCGGGCTTCTCCCCTGGCCTCCTTGTCTGCTGGCTCTCCCCCTCCTCGGCTCCGGTCTCCAGCGTGTTTTTCACCGGGACCTGAGGAGGAGGAGACCCGATCTCCGTCGAGGCTATCGAGGAGGCACTCAAGGCCTACCTCGGTAGCCTCGTCGAGATCAACTTATAGCCTGTCGGACGCTGATCTGGACCGGATGATGAGAAGGTTCATCCAGGCCCAGATGCAGATGGGAGTGCTCTTGCCTCCCCTCTGGGGAGCTCGACCCTTTTCAAGCCAATTGCTCCTTCTCCGACCCGCTACCGGGTTCGGAGCAGTTGAGCCGAGCAGCCGAGCCAGGGTGGGTCGGCGCTGATAGTACTTGCTACCGGATCCGACCCTGCCCTCGAGTGCATCGGATCCGACCTCGGAGCCTGGATCCGAGCCGGATCCGGGGATCAGTGCTCGCTTCGGCACCGTCTGTGTCGGAGCGCACTGTCCCTTCGGATCCGAGCGCCGGTGCCGGCTCGATCCACTCTCGGATCCGAGGGGGAGCCGATTGTCGGATCCTTTGGTCGAGGTCGGCTCCCCTTCGGCTTTTGATGTAGTGGAGAGGGCCCTGTTGAGGGTCTCCGGACCCCCGGCACTTGTTTCGCTCCGTCCGCTCCCTCTGCACTGGGTCAGGCTTCCACCATCCGGCCCTTGGGACAGCCCGCTCCTGTGCCCCAAGCCATTCCCCTGGAACAGGTTACTGTTTGCGAGGAGTCCTCTGACAGCCCCCAGAGGATGTTCCTCGCAAGCATACGTGCAAAAGGAGGCACATTGACTCCCCCGAGTCTCTCACGGAAGACACGGATTTGGAGGAAGGGGAAGGCTCCCCACGGTCACCCCCCGAGGATGTCTCATTTGGAGACATCATGGAAATGCTCCGCATAAGGGGGGGGTGGTCTGCCCCCAAGTCTGCCTCGGACGAGTCCGTGTTCTTGGAGGCATTTGAAGCGGGCCCGTCTACCTCTTGGGTGTCCCCTCCTGCCGACCCCCTGGTGGACCTCATTACCACCAGGGCGTGGAAGGAACCGGACACCGTGGAGCCAATCCCTAAAAGGCCCGACCGGATCCTCAGTCCCCCGGCTGACCGTGCCCATTGGAGTAAGGGGCCTCCGGTAGATGCCATGTTGACGGCGGCCACCAAGAGGGAACTTGCTCAGGAGAGTCCCTCAGTCCATCCCCCGAGCAAGGAGTCTCGGATGATGGACCGCTTGGGGAAGCAGATGTTTAGTTCAGCGACCTTCTCGGTAAGGGCGTTGAACTATCTGGCACATGTGATTAGGATGCAGTGCGATCTTATTAAATAATACGCTGCATCCCCCCCAGAGTCCATGTCGGAGGAGGACAAAGTGCTGCACTCCACCTGCATGGCCACTCTCAGGTCCGTTACCAATACCTCTATGCGGCTACTCTCCCATGCTATGGAAGGCACCGCTAGAGCCGCAGGGGCAGGTCTAGTTACTAGATGTCAGGCCTGGCTCCATCATTGCGATTTCTCAGAGCCCTTCAAAGCGTCATTTGCGAACGCCCCTTCGATGGTTCTGCCCTCTTTGGCAAAACTGTTCGCGACACTTTGACCCAGAGCGAGAAGGACGGGAAGACGCTGTCTGCCGTCGGAATCCGCTTCTCTGCACCCCAGAGGCCCTATTCTAGGAACCAAAAGGGTCAGAAGAAGATGTGGTTCCGGAAGTCGCAGCAATCCCAGCCTGCTCCGGACAACCAGTCCTTCCGTGGCAGAGGAGGACAGGGAGGATGCCGCCCTAGAGGCAGAGGGGCTCCCAGGAACTTCGGGTCCAGAGAACCCTTCTCTGAACGGCCCGCGCAGCAACCCTGAGGGGTTGCCCGGCTGTTCCACTCTGGAGGCAGTCGAGGGACGTTTTTCGGAGCACCTAGCGGCATGGGAGTCCATAACATCAGACCACTGGGTTCTCCAGATCATATCCAGAGGTTACCGTATCCCCTTTCGTCACTTGCCAAAATTGAAGTCCCTCCCCGACGTTCCACCCGGTCAATGGGAGGCCGCTTTGGCAGAAATTGGCCATCTGCTAAAGAAAAGAGCCATCCAGCCCGTCCCCCCAGACCAGATTGGATCAGGGTTCTACTCCAGGTTCTTTTTAGTGCCAAAAAAGACGGGGGATCTAAGACCAATTTTAGACCTTTCTCTCTTGAACCTGGCAGTTCCCAAGGAGAAGTTCTGAATGGTCACTCTGCAGTCTATTCTCCCCCTTCTGGGAGAAAATCACTGGATTTGCTCCATAGACCTCAAGGATGCGTACTACCATATACTAATGGACAGGCGCTCCAGGAGGTTTCTCCGCTTCCGGCTGGGAGCCAGTCACTACCAGTTCCGGGTCCTTCCCTTTGGTCTCACCACAGCCCCCAGGGTGTTCACCAAAGTATTAGCAGTGGTAGCGGCCCACCTGAGGCTTCAGGGGGTACAGGTCTTTCCCTACCTGAACGACTGGCTCCTTACCGCCCCAACAAGGCATCTACTACTATTGGCGCGAGACTCCTTTCTCCATCTTGCTCCCCGTCTGGGCATCACTATAAACACAAAAAAATCCAACCTAGCACCCACGCAGTTCATAGATTTTATAGGTGCCAGGTTAGACACAAGGAGTTTAAAAGCCTTCCTCACTGCGGACAGAGTTCAAAATCTGCAACTCCAGGTGCGGGCCATTCTCCACTCAAGCTCAGTTCCGGCGGAGTTGGTCCTGAGGGCTCTAGGGTCCATGGCGTCTGCTATAGCACTTCTTCCTCTCACCAGGTTCAATATGCGCATCCTCCAGTGGACACTCCTAGTACAGTGGTCGTATCTTGCTCTTCCTATGCATCATCCCATTGCGATCAGCAAGGCTTGCAAGCGGTCCCTCCTGTGGTGGCTTCACTCTCCAGATCTCCACGGAGGCTGCCCATTTTGTGCTTCTCCCCCTCTCGTCACGGTGACCACGGATGCCTCCCGCCTCGGGTGGGCATTTTGCAGGCCGGACCGTCCAAGGCACGTGGAACGATTCAGAGACCTTACTGCATATCAACGTTCTAGAGATGAGAGCAGTGCTCTTAGCGTTGCTAACACTTCAGGCCTTTCTTCCCTTGGGAACAATTGCGATTCAATCGGACAACATGTCGGTTGTCTGGTATATCAACAAGCAAGGAGGAACCAGATCTTGCCCTCTTTGTTGAGAAGCCATGAGAGTTTGGGAATGGGCAATCTCCACCAACCGCTTTCTCATAGCAACGCACATTCCGGGTCGGTCCAACATCCTGGCGGACAAGCTCAGTCGCACCATTCTCACCCCTTACGAGTGGTCTCTCAATACTCAAGTAGCGGAACGCATATTCGCATGGTGGGGAACTCCTTCTTGCAATCTTTTTGCCTCTCCCTCAAACACCAAGTGCGACAGTTTTTTCACTCTGATACCTCCTCCAGGAGGTTCCCCAAGAGATGCTCTGGTGCATGCTTGGCCACCCGGTCTTCTTTATGCTTATCCCCCCTTGCCTCTGATGCTCCAAGTTCTTCAGAAAGCCTCTCAGTTGGGGTGCAGAATGATTCTCATTGCTCCGTTTTGGCCTCGACAGATCTGGTTCCCCTTCCTAAGGTCTCACTCTGTGAATCCTCCTTGGATTCTAGATCCCATTCTGGATCTGATATCTCATCCATCCCGCTTATCTCCTCCGAACCTGGACAACCTGAAGCTGACCGCTTGGCTGCTCCAGTTCCACTCTTGATCAGGACTCCCGGTATTTCGTCCCCTGTTAAGGCGATCCTGGTGGCAGCTCATAAGCCATCCACTAGGAAAGTCTACCGTAGCAAGTGGAAACGGTTTTCTTTGTGGGCGGAGCGGCAAGGCCTAAACCCCTTCACAGTTCCTCTCCCTTTGGTGCTTGATTTCTTAACCACTCTTTTTAACGATGGTGCCAGCAGTTCCACGGTCAAAGTACAACTTGCGGCAATTTCACATTATCACATTGGTCATGACTCCAATCCACTGATGTCGGCCAAGTTGTGTAAAATTTTTCTTAAAGGTACTTTTCTTCTCAGGCCCCCTGTAAAACAAGCGGTTTCTCCTTGGGACCTTTCCTTAGTTCTCCAGGCCTTGACCACCCCCCCCTTCGAACCGGTGGCTACGGTAGATCTAAAATTCTTGTCGTTCAAGACTGCCTTCTTAGTAGCCATTACTTCAGCCAAGAGAGTTTCAGAGCTCCAAGCATTATCAGCTAAACCTCCTTACTTGGTCTTTCATCCGGACCGTGTTTACCTCAGGACCAACCCGTCCTTTCTTCCTAAAGTAGCTTCTGAAGCAAACATTAATCAATCCATTAACCTCCCTGTCTTCTTTCCTAAATATGAAAACAAAGGTGAATACAAGCTTCACTCCTTAGATGTTCACAGGCAACTTAGATTTTATCTAAACAGGACGGCTGGTAATAGGCAATCCGACCAGTTGTTCATTTCCTTTGCTAAATTTAATTTAGGCAAACCAATTTCTAAAGTCTCACTATCTCGCTGGATTTCACAATGTATCTTATTGGCTTATCAAGCTTCAGGAAGGCTCGCACCGGAGGGTGTACATGCCCATTCAACCCGGTCAGTCTCTACCTCGGCAGCCTTTAAGGCTAGGATTCCTCTAGATGATATTTGTGCAGCAGCCACGTGGGCTTCATCTCATACTTTTATTTCCCACTACAAGTTGGATCTTGCATCTAGGGGTAGAGCATCCTTTGGCTCCGCGGTGCTCCGGAATATCCTTCCATGATGGCCGCCCAAGATTCAGGTAGCTGGGGACTCTGTCCCACAGGTTGCAGACAAATGAATCTCCTACTTCAGATTTAGAAGTTATGTACTCACCATAACGTTCCATCTGAGTAGGTGTATTCATTTGTCTGCAACCATCCCGCCCTCCTATCCCCCTGGCCTTTCAGTTTCCTGCATATGTTGTGTTACCCTTTTCAGGGTGTTCTTGCTTTGGCAAACTCGATCTGAGGTCATGAGGGTAGAGCAGGGCATTATGGGTGAGGGGAGGAGCTGAGAGCTTGGATCCATAGCTGGTAAACCATGCCGGTTCGGATCCGATATCGGATCCATAACCCACAGGTTGCAGACAAATGAATACACCTACTCAGATGGAACGTTATGGTGAGTACATAACTTCTAATTAACCATTTTCAAGATTCATTATCAAGAAGGTCTTGGCAGACAGACCTTTGGTTCAACAAGTGTGCATTTTTCTCTTTCCGCAGAAAAAAAGGTTTGACCACTGCCTAATATAACTGTGTGTGTGTGTGTGTGTGTGTGTGTGTGTGTGTGTGTGTGTGTGTGTGTGTGTGTGTGTGTGTGTGTGTGTGTGTGTGTGTGTGTCTACCTTTCTCATGTAGAATGTGTAGGTGCAGTGAAAACAGACACATCTGAATAATCAGAATTTACCTTGATTTATATTCTGTTGTTTTACCTTTAATTTTCACTGTTTGTTGTAGAAAGGGATAGGTTTTAGACAGGGAAACTCTAGCCATCCTAAGGGATCTAGTCAGCTAGAAATTCATACAGAATGACACAGGACAATCCAGAGTTTATTTAAACAATCCAGTGTTGCTATGTAACTTATTGATCTCTACTCTTAAAAAGGGTGCAACTGCGAGTGATAATGAGCAGAAACTGTTGCCTGCATTTGTGTGTGATGTGAAAGAGGTTGTACGGTCCAGAGATCAACATTACTGTACTTTATTTAGTATTTAGTTATGTACTGTTTGTGTGACTTTTTCAGTGAAGTTGATGTAAGTTTCTTGGAATTATGCGGTAAGTGATTTTGATTATTATTTTCTTTAGCATTTTTTTTCATTTGCAGCTGAATATGGATTTCTTAAACGAATATGCCATTAATGATTTGCTAAAGCAGAAATATCTTATACTGTATAATAAATACTATGTATATTTACAGGTAATGCCTAATATCACTGGTGATCTGTATTTCTCATGTCAAAGGTTGGATTATTTGATTTGATTACCATTATTAGTAGTAAATCTAGGCTTACTGATGATGACTGCACTTGGAGAACTGTTATTACATATATTAATGACTGGTCTAGTGAGATAAATAGTGTTAGGCAAAGAGCAAATAGAACACATTTAGGAAAGGATGTATCTATTGCCTGTAAATATCACTCCACCCCTATGAAGCAAGATAATGCCCCTGACAACTTTGGAACTCTGAATACAAGTATTCAGCAATGTGAGGATTCAAAGCATTTAGAAGGAAATAAAAAAGAAAGAAAGGAAGAAGTTCATAACAGTTAAAAGGAAGAAAAAGAACCTGATAAATGTCTGTAAAGAAAAGAGAATATATACTAAAATGGACACTGCTTTGTTACGTAAAACACAGATTGCAGGGACTGATAACATTTTTCTATCAAAAAACCTTCAGTTGACAGAAAAAGACAGCATTTTTTTCAAAAGACAAGGTTAAAAAAGAGGCAAGGGGCAGGGGAAAAGAAAGAAATCAAAATTGAACAAAGAACATGACTGTAAGAAAAAGGATGAGAAAGGCGGATGTTGACATGGCTCAAGCTATCAATGTACAAAGACAGCTGGATGAGAATTGTATTCTTGGAAGTGTAACGTGCAAGGAAAACAGTGAGAATAAGAAGACTAATGGTGATAAAGAGCATTCCTTTATAAATGTTGTTAGATCAGATATTACTGAATTAGAAGTTGAAGATTCTTCAGATCTGGTGAGAAAAGATATTCTTGTAATTGGAGATTCAATTATTAGAGGAATGGATACTTAACATTTGCAGAGAAGACAATGCAGTGAATAGTGTTATGCATGGCAGGAGCAAAAATAAAGCACGTGAGACACAACTTGTGAGGGAGTGCAGATCTGTTTTTATTCATTTTGGTACAGATTATTTCATCCACAAGAACTCTTTGACTGTTAGTAGGGAATGTACAGCCCTCTTAGATTGCATAACCTGTACAGGTGTTAGGGCATATTTATCTCAAATCACATATAGAAAGGAGAGTCAGGTCACCATGAATGAAAAGAATTTTTGGGTAAATACCTACATGAAAAAATGTCCTATTTAAAAAAAATAGAAATGTGTAGAACATCAGTGCCTAATTCTGGGCACACGTGTTCAGACAGGATGGTATGCATTTGTCAAGATCAAGGAAGAGAATTTTTGCAGCAGATGTTGTTTGTCTTTCGGCTTTTCCCGGTTAGGGGTCGCTACAGCGGAACTCCGGTCCGCTAATGATTGGCGATAGATTTTCATGAATGCCAAGGTGCCAGCTCAATGTCCAACCTCCAACGAAGGCACACCCATTTACGCATGTCTTTCGAATGCCCACCCAACCGTGGGGAGGACATGCAGACTCCAACCAGGAGGCACTCCCCACACTCCAGCCGAGAATCGAACGGGAGATGCTCTTGCTGTGAGGCAACAACGCTACCGCTGCACCACCACGGATTGCTGATATCTTGCAATATTTGACAAACAAGGCAGGATTTTTATCAGGCCGAAAATGTAACAGTTTACAGAAAGCAACATCTGATGCATCAGTGATGGTTGTTAATGCTAGGAGCATTAGTAATAAAGTTTTTTTTATTGGAAAAGATGCTACATTCCTACAAAATTGATGTTGTTATTGTTTGTGAAACATGATTAAAGAACCATATCTGAAAAAACGTTCTGTCAGGGTATACATGTTTTTACTGTAACAGACATTCTAACAAAAAAAAAACAGGTGGAAGTGTTATGATAGGGATTAAAGATAGTTATGAGACCTGAGATTATTACATGTTCAGTGATGACACAAATACTATAGATTATGTAACTGCGGCAATAATGACAGCACTGGAACATATAACAAGTGTTGGAGTGTCTAAACCACCAAAGTCAAGTGCTGAAGACCTAGAGAAATTCATAAATTTCTTAAATGAAACACAGAATAATAGTGGCTGGGGACATAAAGTCACCAGAAACAGACTGGAATAATATTGATTCAACAACGTTAGTAAGGAAATTATTCACAACTTTTGTTCAGGAACAACAATTGCTTCAGATTGTAAAAAACCTACGAGGGAACAGAACATACTAGACATTGTTTGTGCTCCTAAAGAAATTACTGTTACTTCATGTCAGGTTTTACCACCATTGATGTGCAGTGATTGTAGAGTTATAAAGGTTAATATGTTCCTAGATAATTCTGCAAAACTAAAATCTAAATACACAGAAGATTACAGATTATATGGAAGCAAAACAGTCAATATGTAAAACTAATTGGAGTGAGGCTATCGGTGGAAAAACTGCAAAAGGAATGTGAAGAGTTTTGAAAGTGAAATTGAGTACAAAAAGTGAAAAAACAATGCAATATCAGGATGTACGCATACAACGTCAGGGAGGTATATTTCCATAAGAACAAGATACCTGATTAAGATGAGAGACAAAAATATAAGAAATGGAAAAGAGGTTGAACTACAACTTTGAAAACTGAAATAAACAAACTAGACAAACAAATTAAGCATAGTGTGAGATGATATCAAGAAAAATTTGAAGAAAATTTATGTAAAGATATTGAGCATAATAGGAAAACATTTTATGGATACATAACACATGGAAGGAGTAAAGACATACAAACTGAAACTGTGTGTAGATTCTCAGACACAACAGATTATAAATATATTTACAAAATCTTATACAAAACCATTTTGCTCCACAAAGGGGGTGTTATGTTGTCCTAGTGTCATCCAGCTAACTCTGATACTGAAATCAAATTACATTATACTGGAAAAAGATCTATGCAAACTGGACAGAAATAAAGCACAGAGATGAGAGGAATTAGTAATACTGACCTGAGAACACTTCAGCAAAAACTTATGGTACTATTACATCTATTATTTACTAGGTCGTATAAATCTGGGGAGATTCCTCAAGATTGGAGACATGCACTTATTAAACCTGTCTTTAAGGGAAAAGGGAATAGGACAAACCCAGAATCATACAAACCCTTAAGTCTACTTTCATGTTGTTAAAAAACAATGGAGAGGGTAATATTGGATACGTTATTGTCAGAACCAGAAAGGCTGAGACTTGAAACCATATATCAGCATGCGTATATTGAAAATAGATCTATTACCACTTATAACATGAAGTTCTATAACAATATAATAACAGCTATGAATGAAAACTTTTGCTGTGATGCAATTTATATAGGTTTAATTTCAACATTTGACAAGGTCATACATAAAACACTGATCAATATAAATTAGAACTAGGTGTTGATGTACTCTCGATAAGATGAATAGCTGCATGGCTTACAAATAGGACTTTGCAAGTATCATACAGCAGTTGGACAAGTGAAATTCTTGGTTGCAGTCAGGATGTGCCACAGGGCTCTGTCTTAGGCCATACTAGTTTAGATTGTATCTTTCGGAAAAATCTCTTTCATCTGAGGGGCTCTACAGTCTGTATGCAGAGGACACAAAATTGGGTAAACTGATTGCATGTGTTACAGATAAGGCATGTCTGCAAAAGAACTTGACTAAACTGACCATTTAGGCACAGGAGAATAGTATGCTTATAAATACATCAAAAACTAAGCATTTGAGATTTGGGAGACATAAATTGAAAGGTGAACATTTAATACAGCTCACAGTGATTGAAACTGTAGCTTCATTTAAGGACCTGGGTATAAGGGTAGATCCAGCTTTGAGTTTTTCTAATCATATCAACCAATTGGTTGATGATAGTTATAGAACTATAGGTCATATAAAAAGATTTATAAAGTCTAGGAAATCAGAAATGATGAAGTCATTCTTTGTTAATTACATTAGACCCAAACTTGAGTATGGAATAATAGTATGAAAACCTTGTAAGAAAACAAGCATGAGTAAACTGGAAAGAGTATAGCGGAAATATACCAAGGGCATCCATGGATGTGAAAATTTAAGTTATTATGAAAGACTAAGATATCTGAACTTGTGCAATGTCTCATATACAGTAGATATTAAAGAGGAGATCTTATTCAGGTATACAGAACAGTTAGAGACAACTATCTCTGGGAATATTTGGGGTTATCAAAAAGTAGCAGAGAATCATTAGACAACCTATGTAGAAGATTCTGAATAATGAGAAGTGTACTAATTGGTTCTCTGAGAGAGCAGCTGATACATAAACTAAAATATCTCAACTTGTACAGTGTCTCATATAGATATTTAAGAGCATATTTTATTCACATATATAAAACATTTAGAGAGAACTATCTCTGGGAATGTTTGGGGTTATCATAAAGTATTAGAGAACCTATGTAGAAGATTCTTTATTAATTTGATGTCCTTCCATATTACTGTTTCAGTATTCTTTACATAAGGGATTTCTTGCTAAGGGTAGCTCAACTTTCGTCTAATATACCAAGCCTTAGGAAGATATGGACATCATATGTCACATGTATGCTCACCGCTCAAGGCGTAGGGTGTAAAGGTGATGTACAGATATACATATCTCAGAACTTCTTTGCTGCTAGTCTGAATGCCAGTATTGATTGTTTCTCTGAAAGGTCCTTCTTCTTTGCGGGTTACTGAGTCATGTTTAGATGTGTCCCTTTTGACTTTTTTATCTATTTTTACTTTATTTTTGTGAGTTTCCATGTCATCCAGAAAGGGAAAATGACAGTGTGGAAGGCAGATTCCTCATAAAGATTATCACAAGCAGTGTGTGCACTGTTTGGGTGCTTCTCTTTACCATACCCAGTGTTCTATCTGCTTGGCATTTGTCCCTAAGACCCTGTGTAGTCATCTCTCCTACTTTTCAGTTTACCTGGTGAACCAGTGTCTTAAATTGTTGGTGCAAGGTGCTATGGTAAAATCGTCCCATCTTGAAGATCAGACACCTGCTAAGGAAAAGGCAAAAAAAAATTCAGGTCTGATTTGCCTGTTGTCCTGCCTCCTCTGGACTTCTCTCTTGAGGCTGGTGAAAGCCCAGAGGATTGCTTGGTTGTGTTGGATTCCTCTGCCATGACCCTGTCAGAGGCCAGCATGGATCAGACTTCTCGCACATCCTCAGAGGCTCTGCAAACATCCACTCCAGCTGTAGAAGGGGAACCTTGGCCGATTAGTTCTGAGGAACTGAGTGGGGATACCAGAAATTCTATTGGGGGGAGATTCCTCCTGTGTTGATTTAGTGTTGGCAAGGGTCTGTACCTCTTAGGTTTTTTAGGGCAGACATTCCTCAGATGAAAAAAAAAACGTCTGCTGTCAAAGATTCCCAGTGTGATTTCACCAAGGGGTTGTTTAATGCCTTAAAATCTTTAAAGCCTTTTCAATGAGTTTCTGTGCCTACTTCTCCTTGGTCATCTACTTCTCTTAAGATGCCCAGAGAGCAGCAGTCCTCTGAAGAAGAATTGGATTCTGGGAAAGAGTCTTTGGCATATTCTTCTCAAATTCCTTCTCCTTTGGATTATGGATCTGAGGAGGAATATTGTATTAGTCCATTCTCTCCCTTAGAAGGACTCTCCTTTGGGAATACTATTTCTCATATGATGGAATTTTTCAAATGGGAGTGTTCTAAGTTTTCTAATATTTAAAAGCGGTATTATGAACTCTTCCAGATTTAGTCGCCTAACTCTCTGGTTTATCTCCAGTCTTGTTTCCTCTTTTGGATACCTTTTCATCAACCTCTATGGCCACTGATTCTCAATCTCCAGCCCCTATCAAACCTGATAAACTTTACAAGGTGCATGATGATTGTAAGTTCTTGTACAAATATCCTTCTGTAGTGTCTGTCTCTTCTGACAGACCTTCTAAACTTTTGTCATCTACTAAACTACTTCCTTCTAAGGGCAGTAGCTGTGGAACATTTGTGTAAAAAGGTATAGAATGCTGCCACCCTGGCTTTTCAGACTATTAATTACTAGACTAACATGACCAAGTATATTTATGCCCTCCTTTTCAAGCTACTTCAGGCAATCTTCAACCTTTTGGATTCAGAAGGGAAGGTCTTGTCCCTTTCTCTACTGGGTTCTACCACTGAAGTGGTTCACCACTGTAGAAAGTGTAGTTATGATGCAGATGATGCTTCCTGTAGGGCTGCTGCCTTTGGTTCTGTTTTGAGATGTTACTCTTAGCTTAGTCTCCATACCTTACCTGATGATATTAAGGCTATGTTGTTTGATGCTCCTCTTGATAATAAGGACCTTTTTGGTTCTGCTTCTGCTGAACTTTTTAAGTCTCTCCAGGATAAAGGCAAGGCCTTGCAGGAAGTGAAACATATTTTTGTGTCTCCTATTCCTAAGTTCCATAGGAGATATCCATCCAAATCTGCTTTTGTACACAGGCAGCCTTGTCCTCCTCCTAAAGGTAAGAAGTGTTCTAGGCATGTACCCCCTTCTAAGTCTATTCAGACTCCTACTTCTCAGAAGCTTCCTTTTCAAGACAAACCAGGTTCTCTCTGACAATTTGCTTCCCCTTTCCCTGGGCCAAGTTCCCTTATCCCTTCTTCTTCCCTGTCCCTTCCCAGTTATTAAGGGTTACTCAAGACTCTTGGGTTCTGTCCATCACCCACCAAGGATATTTCATGGTGTAAAAATCCCTTCCTCCTTTTCTGAGCATCTCTCAACCTCATCAGATACAGCTTCCTTTCTTTCCAGAACTGCTTTACGGCCTTTTGGCTCATGACAACATTCAAGTTGTGCCTCCTGCACAGAATGGGAAAGGGTTTTATTCCAGGATGTTTTTGGTTCTCAGGAAGGAGGGCACTTGGAGACCCATTCTGGAGTTTTCTGAGCTCATTACTTTTCTGAAGGTCCTTTTTTTTCAGATATTGCCCCTTCAAACCCTGTTCCTTCTTTTTCTTCTTCACCAAGCATTCCTAGTTTCCCTGGACCTCAAGAATATCCATCTTAACATCCGCAGTCACCCCTTTTCAGGACGTTTTTATGTTTCTCTGTTTCTTCCTTTAATTTTTAGTTTTCTGCTTTGCCCTTTGGCCTTTCTACTTCCCCAAGGGTATTTGCCAAACACCTCCATCCTGTCATTATTTTTTGCAGGACCTGATCATTTGGGCTTCATCCTCTGAAGTCTTGCAAAGCCTGAGGTGTACTATAAAGTTTTAGAAATCAGTCCTACTTCTCTCTCAGGATCATGTTTTTCTTGGTTGCAGGATCCAGACCATTCCCATGCAAGTATCCCTTCCTTCCTCCAAGGCTGTCTCTCTAGTCACATTTTTTCAATCTCTTCTTCCTCTGGCTACAGTCACAGACAGGGTTTTCTTAGGTTTCTAAGATTCATGGCCTCTAGCCAGACTCCATATGAGGAAACTACAGCGGTTCCCAAAGTCAGTGTAGCTTCAACACTGTCATCAACAGGATTTCCTTGTTCCTTTCCTTCCATGTCTCAAACTCGTGTTTCAGTGGTGGATTCATCTGCTTTTGATCAACCTAGGACTTCCTTTTCAACCCTCCAGTTCTATCTCAGGAACTTTTTTCGGATGCCTCGGACAGGGAGTGGGGGTGCTTGCTTCAGTTTTCTCAAAGTCCAAGGTTTCTGGCCTCCTCATCAAAGGTCAGATCACATCAACAAAAAGGAGATGAGAATGCTCCTTTTAGATATTCAGACTTTTCATTCCCTCTTTCTTCCAGGGCCTCTCAAAATATTCACACACAATACCAAAGTGATGTGGTATATCAACAAGCAAGGGGGGACATGGTCCTACTTTCTTTACAGACTTACTGCTCAGGTCCAGTACACAGGCTCATGAATGCATGCTTCACAGAGATGTTTTTCTGGACATTGTCAATCGGTGGG
Organism: Protopterus annectens; assembly: GCF_019279795.1. NCBI lineage: Eukaryota > Metazoa > Chordata > Ceratodontiformes > Protopteridae > Protopterus > Protopterus annectens. The sequence continues at coordinate 622,924,670 of NC_056746.1, read as the reverse complement.
GTACTCCACAGGTAGATTTTTTGCCTCCCCTTTGAACAGACAATTTCCTCGTGTTTGTGCCAGAGTTACAAATCCTCTGGTTTGGAAGGTGGATGCCCAATCTTTTCCTTGGACGGGAATGTTTCTCTGCACCTTCTCTCCTCTTCTTCTAATTCGGAGGGTCCTGCTCAAGATCAAAAAACACTCACTCAAAGTCTTGCTGGTGACTCCCTTTTGGCCCAGACAGTATTGGCTTTCCTTCTTCTTCACCTAGCCAGGGGCAAACACCACAAGATCTGATTGTATCATTTTCATTCATTCCTCAATGAATGGGTTTCAGATCTGACTCGTCTGTTTTCTTTAGATTCTTGGATTCGTCTTTTGTGCCTCTTATGAAGATTGAGTGAAGATAGGTGAAGGCTGTCAGCTTAGCCAAATAGAATTTTGGAGATAATTCTGTCATCTGTAAATATTAATGTAAACCACAGGCTTGTTGTCTTAAATGGTAAAAATAGTGTTACGTGTGGAACTGAAAAAAAAATGTAACAGTGCACTCTGCTGACCAAATAAAGCATGTTGTGACTCTGATGTAAACATGGCTCCTGCTGGCCTAGATGTAGGAATTCTTGCTATTGTTTTAAGGCTCTGGCCAGAATTTGCATGCATAAATGTCCTTAATGGCTTTGCTTCCTGACCTGGTGTGAGCTTACTAAAGAATGTAGCCTGTTAGCCTGGGAACCCAGGTAAGTGTGAAGGATAATGTAATGTGAACCAGGAATGTGATTTTAAAAACAGAGAATCAGAGAGCATCAAGCATTTTTGTCTTGACCATCCAACTCATCAGCACTGTCATGCTCTGTATATGTTTATCTTAGACTTGTGTTTTCTCTTAGAAATAGCTAGAAACTAGAAAGATTAGACTAAGTGTTTTTCTGTTATATCAGAACTGTACTACTGAATTATTTTAAGTATTTCTCTGTGATCTCTGAACTCTTGACTAGCAGTGTGTAGTAGAAAGTATTGTCTTGTGTTTTGACTATTTGTTATTACATATTTTTAAACCCTTTCAACTGTGGCTGTTTTTGTAGAGATAATTTAAGCTCTTTAGAGTACTTGCATGCCTTTGGTAAAATTGAACAAAGCCACTTCAATAGCTTTAGCCCTGGGCTATTCTACCCATTGGATAATAATATTGCACAGTAATAATTGGACACCCATTTAAGGGCCTTTGAGTAGCTGATAAATATTAGTGGGTGGTGGCAGCTGGTGCTACCGTATAGTCTGGGAAAAAGGGGCACAGTTGAAGAACCTGTGCCAGCCTTCCCCAGGAGTGTCTGTGTGGTTATATAAACTCTTCTCAAAGTGTGTGTGTGTGTGTGTGTGTGTGTGTGTGTGTGTGTGTGTGTGTGTGTGTCAGCTACTTGGGCAGGGACACAAAGCACTGGTTGGACAGAGAGGGTACTGGAGGTTTTAGCTTGCCCACTAGGCTGAGATCTGGACCCTATAGCTGTGCCAGTGGGGAGTCTTATTGGGGACCTGAAGAGCAAGGGAGCGACCAGCCCTGGACTGACTGTGATCTCTGTGTGCTCTTAAGGGAAATTTCACTTTACTGTGTGTATTTGTTATCCTTTCCTCCTATATTAGACGCCCCTCACTGGTGTTAATGGTGAGGATTGAAGCTCCTTGATTGCTGGGCCAGGGTATGGGCATCACATATTAATTGTTTGTCAGTGGAGAAATATCCACACCACATATTAATTGGTTGGCAAATACTAATTGGCTTGTAGTGGTGTGGGTAGAGTGAATTCCTGTAGCTGGTGTACAGTGAGTTTTGAAGGTGTTTTTTACTCTAAATCAGCCACACAGTGAATACTCAGAGTTCAGATCACAATTGTTTTATTTCATTTGTTAGCTTAATCAGGGTGAGCAGGCAGCATGTCAGCAGAGGAGTATGGAAAGCTGACAAGGAGCCAACTGGCTGAGATGTGCCAGGCTAGGGGAATGGTGCATGGAAACCTGACTAAGGCAGACCTGAATGCAGCCTTGGTTACAGCTGCATCAGAAAACAGCAACCAGGAGGACAATCAGACTGGCAGTGGAGATATAATACCCTTGGAGAATGGACAGCTCCACCTTTCTGCAGAGGACTTAAAAATCCATCTTGAGCTAAAGATACTTGAGTTGCAGGCCATGTGTTTGGAGAGAGAAGCAGCTGAGAGACCAAGGAGTCTACAGGCTGAGGAGAATGAGAAACTGCAATGCCTGGAAGCAGAGAAAAAGGAGAGGCAGAGGCAGCATGAGAAGGAGATTCTGACTCTTCACTAGAGTCATGGAGGTAATGGGGAGTAACTGGACCCCAGAAGCACAAAAGGTTAGTAAATTTCTTCTGCAGTTTAAAGAGGAGGATCATTTTGATAGTTTCATTCATATGTTTGAGAGGGTATGCAAACAGTATGGTGTTGACCAAAGGCTCTGGGTACAGTTCCTGACCCACTTACTCCATGGTAAAGCTATAACTGTTTTGTCAAAAATGTCTGCCGTTGCATGTTTTGACTATACTGCTGTTAAACATCACTTGTTAGAATTGTTTAAGCTAACACCTGAAAAGTATAAGAAAACATTTTGTGAGCATAGACACAAGGCAGATGAAAGTGTGTGTGAATATGATGCTGAACTGAGCACTTATTTCCATAGGTGGGTGAGTGGATGTCACGTCACCACTTTTGAAGGGGTGGCAGACCTTTCGGTGAGGGAACAAGCCCTTAGCACTTACCCTGAGGACATGAGGATCTGGTTAGCTGATAGACAATGTGCCACTCCAGATGAGTTGGAGAAGAAGGGAGACCTATACCTGTCAAGCAGGGCAGTCCTGCACAGGAAAGGGACCTCCAGTCCTGCTCATGGGTCAGAATCTGCCAGTAGCAGGGGAAGACACTAGTTCAGGTACACGTCCAGGAGCTAGGGTTAAATGTTTTGAATGCAGCTAGTGGGGCCATGTGTCATACAGTTGTCCACAGTGGCAAGGTGGGGAACAAAAGGTGAGGGAGCCAGTAAGTGGGAAAGACAAAATGCCAATAGTAGGTTGTCTTGGGACAACAATGGTACCAAACTACCACCAGAGGTTATATCTTATTGTAGTGAATGGCAAAGAGGCCATTGCCAAGAGAGAGACACAGCCTCTGATATAGCAATTGTAAAGCCTGCAATGGTTAGAGAGGAGCACTAGTTCCCTGGGCAGTCTACTTCAGTCAAGGCTTTAGGAGGGATCCCATTCCAAATACCTTTTTGCTAGGGTTCACCGTGACTGGATGGGTGGAAAAGGAAGCCAACAAGTAGGTGTGTTTGAGGATATACATGCAGATGTCCTGATAGGGAATGATTTTGATAGTGCAGTACCCCGTGCTTGTGCAGTTACACACAGTCAGGCTTGGAGACAAGCAGGTAAGTCTGGTAGCCTGGGGGAGATCCAGACAGCCTGGATAGTTGCAGCCCGGACTGGTGAGGTGGTTACTTCAGGGAGGGAGCTACTCTGTAGCAGTGAGACTGAAGGTGAGCCACAGCTGCTTGGGGGTACTGATGGTCCCTTGGACAGAGTGACTGCAAAGGTAGAGGTGAGTAGTAGTACCCAGGCTGACAGTGAGGCACCACTGTCAGAGGATGCCAGACATCCTGTGGAAGGGGAGCTGGGAAAGGTTACAAGGAGAGAATTGAGACAGGCTCAACTCTCAGACCCTACATTGCAAGGCCTGAGGCAGGTAGCTAGGGAGGCACCTGATTCTAAAAGAAAGGGGGAATCTGTATACTGAGACAAAGGGTTACTATAAAGAGAGTGGACCCCTGAGGGAGGGCTAAAAGATGAGAGAGTACAGCAGTTGGTAGTGCCTAGAGCCTACCGTCTGGTGCTTCAAGCCATAGCCCATGATATTCACTTTGCAGGTCATATGAGCATAAAACATACAAAGAGGCATATTATGCAGAACTTCTATTGGCCTGGAATTTCCAGAGATGTAACAGGGTACTGCAGGACCTGTGAGCAGTGCCAAAAGGTAGGCAAGACAGGAGACAAGGTGAGAGCTCTTTTGATGACTTTGCCTGTGATTGAGGAGCCATTTCAGAGGGTAGCTATGGATATTGTGCGTCCTCTGAGCACCCCAAGTTCCACAGGGAAAAAGTATATCCTAGTGGTAGTGGATTATGCTACACGATACCCTGAGGCAGTGGCTTTGTCTTCCATTGAGGCAGAGAAGGTGGCAAATGCTTTGTTAGATATTTTCATCAAGGTATGTTTCCCAAACGAAATACTGACTGACAGAGGTGCCGATTTCATGTCAGACCTGCTGGCTTGTCTGTGGAAGTCCTGTGGGGTGAAGCACATGAAGACCACCCTCTACCATCTCCAGACTAATGATCTTGTTGAAAGGTTAAACTTACAATCAAGTCCATGCTACAGGCATGTGCAGATCAGTTTAAGAGGGAGTGGGACAAAAATTTGCCCCATCTGTTGTTTGCTTACAGAGAAGTTCCCCAGGAATCCACGTTTTTCACTCTTTGAGTTGCTGTATAGCCATAGGGTGAGGGGCCCGCTAGATTTAATTCGAGATGAGTGGGAAGGTGAGTGCGAGTCTCACAAGGAGTTTGTTGTGGCATACGTCCTAAACCTGAGGACAAGGCTCAGGGCACTCATGGGCTTGGCCCAGGAGAACCTGGCAGAAGCCCAACACCAGAAAAAGGTGTGGTATGACAGGAATGCTCAAACTAGAGAGTATGCTGTGGGACAGCAGGTAATGGTTCTCATTTCTGTCAGACACAACAAGCTGCAAGCAGCTTGCGAGGGACTCTACAAGGTGATAAGAAAGGTAAGTGATGTTAACTACATGGTGGAATTGCTAGGCAGAAGGCAGGGGCACAAATTGTACCATGTTAACATGATGAAGCATTGCCATGATAAGGAGGCCCTTGTGCTGAGCATTTGCAGTGGAATGCAGGAGGAGTCTGAGGGAGATCTGGTGACTGATCTGCTCAGCTTGGGCTGACACCTCAGTGGAAGGGGCAGCAATGTCCCAGCAGCTATCTCCTACCCAGGTTCAAGAAATCTGAGCAATGTTCCAGGACTTTGGGGACATGTTCACTGGGAAACCAGGGTGTACCCACCTAGGGCAGCACCAGGTGGATGCAGGACCCCAAAGGCTTATTAGGCAGGCCCCTTATAGAGTGCCTGAGAGAGTCAAACAGACTGTGAGGGAGGAGGTACAGGAGATGTTGGAACTAAGGGTGATTCAAGAGTCCAACAGTCCCTGGGCCTCCCCAGTGGTGCTAGTGCCAAAGAAGGATGGCAGCACCAGGTTCTGTGTGGACTACAGGAAATTAAATAGTCAAACAGAGTCAGATGCTTACCCCATGCCTAGGACAGATGAGGCCCTAGAGCAGCTGGGTGGGGCTAAGTATCTTGCAACTATTGATCTTACCAAGGGTTACTGGCAGGTGCCCTTGACTCCCTGTGCTAGAAAGAAGTCAGCCTTTGTGACTCCTTTTGGCTTGTATGAGTTCACAAAGATGCCCTTTGGAATGAAGAATGCCCCAGCAACTTTCCAGAGGCTGGTAGAGCATATTCTAGCAGGAGCAGGAGGGTTTGCCCTTGCTTACCTAGATGATATTGCCATCTACAGCCATTCCTGGCCAGAACACATTCATCATGTCAGGGAGGTGCTGGGCAGACAACAGAGGGCAGGGTTGTCCATTAAGCTGAGCAAATGTCAGTTGGATATGGCAGAGGTCTCCTACCTAGGACATAGAGTGGGGAGTGGTAAGATAAGGCCAGAACCTGCCAAAGTGGAAGCTATTCAGGCATGGCCTGCACCTGTTACCAAAATGCAGGGGAGGGCATTTTAGGGACAGCAGAGTACTACAGAAAGTTCATCCCCAGTTATAGTACCATAGCTGCTCCCCTCACAGACCTGACAAGGAAGAACAGGCCAGATAAGGTGGTGTGGACCCCAGCATGTGAGCAGGCATTCCAGAAGCTTAAAGAAGCTTTGGGAGGACCCCCTGTGTTAGCCAGTCCAGATTACAGCAAATAATTTGTTGTACAGGTGGATGCTTCGAACCATGGGGTGGAGGCTGTACTTAGCCAGATTTCTTCAGAGGGTGAAGAGCACCCAGTGGTTTATCTCAGTTGTAGGCTCCAACCCAGGGAGGAATGCTATGCAGCTATAGAAAAGAAATGTTTAGCCATAGTGTGGGCAATGCAAAAACTTCAGCCTTATCTGTATGGACGGAAATTCAGTGTTATGACAGATCACAACCCCCTAACATGGTTAAACAGAGCCAGCCAGCAAAATGCCAAGTTGCTAAGATGGAGCCTGGGGTTGCAAGCATATGATATGTCTGTGTAGCACTGCAGTCAGATTAGCAATGCCAATGCAGATGGGTTCTCAAGATAGGGAAATGGGGTAAGGTACACTCAGATCGACCTAACTCCCTTAAGCAGAGTTTCTCAAGGGTCACTTGAAAAACTAGCTTGAGTTCTCCAGGGGGGAGATATGTGAAGATTGGGTGAAGATAGGTGAAGGCTGCTAGCCTAGCCAGATAGAATTTTGGAGATAATTCTGTCATCTGTAAATATTAATGTAAACCACAGACCTGTTGTCTTAAATTGCAAAAATAGTGTTACACGTGGAAGTGAAAAAAATGTAATGATAGTGCACTCTTCTAACCAAGTAAAGCATGTTATGACCCTTTGATGTACCCACGGCTCCGGTCAGTCTAGATGAAGGAATTCTTGCTATTGTTTTAAGACCAGAGTTAATGGCCAGAATTTGCATGCATAAATGTCCTTAATGGCTTTGCTTCCTGACCTGGTGTGAGCTTACTAAAGACTGTAGCCTTTTAGCCTGGGAAACCCAGTGAAGTGGGAAGAATGATGTAATGTGAACCAGGAATGTGATTTTAAAAACAGAGAGAATCAGAAGAGTTTTAAGCATTTTTGTCTTGACCATCCAATGCATCAGCACTGTCTTACTCTATATGTAAGTTTATCTTAGACTTGTGTTTTCTCTTAGAAATAGCTAGAAACTAGAAAGATTAGACTGTGTTTTTCTGTGATGTCAGAACTGTACTACTGAATTATTTTAAGTATTTCTCTGTGATCTCTGAACTCTTGACTAGCAGTGTGTAGTAAAAAGTTTTGTCTTGTGTTTTGACAATTTGTTATTAAATATTTTTAAACCCTTTCAACTGTGGCTGTTTTTATAGAGATAATTTAAGCTCTTTAGAGTACTTGCTTGCCTTTGGTAAAATTGTACAATGCCACTTCAATAGCTTTAGCCCTGGGCTATACTATCAATTGTATAATAATACTGCAGAGTAATAATTGGATACCCTTTAAGGGCCTTTGAGTAGCTGATAAATATTAGTGGGTGGTGGCAGCTGGTACTACCGTATAGTCTGGGGAAAAAGGGGCACAGCTGGAGAACCTGTGCCAACCTTCTCCATGAGTGTCTGTGTGGTTGTATAAACTCTTCTCAAAGTTTGTGTGTGTGTGTGTGTGTGTGTGTGTGTGTGTGTGTGTGTGTGTGTGTGTGTGTGTGTGTGTGTGTGTGTGTGTGTGTGTCAGCTACTTGGGCAGGGACACGAAGCACTGGTTAGACAGAGAGGGTGCTGGAGGTTTTAACTTGCCAACTAGGCTGAGATCTGGACCCTATAGCTGTGCCAGTGGGGAGTCTTATTGGGGACCTGGAGAGCAAGGGAGCGACCAGCCCCGGACTGACTGTGATCTCTGTGTGCTCTTAAGGGAAATTGCACTTTACTGTGTGTATTTGTTATCCTTTCCTCCTATACGAGACACCCCTCACTGGTGTTAGTGGTGAGGATTGAGGCTCCTTGATTGCTGGGTCAGGGCATGGGCGTCACACCCCTTACTGCTAAATTACCTCACATCTTGTTTACTGCTCTAATGCTTTAGTTGGGATTGCATTCTCTTGAGCTTTGGGTTGCCTTTGATAGGTGTTGTGAGTGAAAAAAAATAATTTATCTTTCCTTCTTTTTACTATATCTTTTGTTTAAGTAACCCCTACTCTCTATACTCTTTCTGGTAGTTTTCTAATCCTTTTTCTCTACTTTTTAAAGGTATTTCTGTTTACCATAGTTGGTACTGGCCTTTCTTTACCTTACTTTCTAAGGTAATCTTTATTACCATTGTTGGCAAACTTTCTCTGTATGCTTAAAACATTTGTTTTATATATTTGATATTTCTGTCTGGTTTATTGTTTGTTCTTTATTGATGGTATGGCTGAGAAGTCTACCGATTTTAAAAAAGTGCACTTCCTGTGGGCATAAGATACCTAATTCTGATTTCCGCAAGGAGTGCATTTATTGTTTAAGCCCTTCCTATTTAGAAGAGCCTTGTAAAATATGTGCTGGATTTAACTCAAAAGCTGTCAGTGGCAGACGTAATAAGTTGGTCCTGAGGGGCCTTTTGCTGCTGCTTCTTTTTCCACAGCTCCTACTTCAAGGGCTCAAACCCCCAACAAAAAGCAGAAGTCTTAATAGCACAGAGAGAGAATAGGAAGCACTCTCCTGCATGGCCTCCAAGATTCCCTCCAATCTTGGATTCATTTGTTACAGTTAAAAGTGTCAGATGGTGTCAACTTTGGATCTGACAGTCATAGTTTCAAAATCTCCTCGGATCCACAGCCTCATTTTTCTCAAGAGTTAGTGTCTCCTAGGCTCAGATCTCCCTTTTTAGTGGAGACTGCTAGAAAGTTGTCTTGTTCTCCCCCACCTCTTCCTCAATCAGGTCCTCCCAAAGTCTTTCTGAAGCAGACGTGGACAGGATGATGAGGAAATTCCTTAGACCACAGATCCAGATCGGGGTTCTAACAGCCCCATCTCCCATCAGATTCGTGAGACTTCAACTGCCTCACCAAATTGTGACTTCTTCTCTGATCCAACTTGTAGCTTCAGAGGCACCCGATCCAAGAGGGCTGAGAGTAGAAGTGTTGGATCCAAAGTTATCACCTTCTTCTTTGACTCCGACTGTTTCCCTGACCCATTAGGTGCCAATCCCCACTGAGCAGGACAAGTCTCAGAGGCAAAGTGTTGGCGCTGGGTCTGGGGGGGGTGACTTTGACTCTGAGGCTTTTGGATCCATCTTTTCCCCCTTGGAACTTCAGCACTGGACAGCTTGGGTCCAACTCCCTCCTCTGAGAGGAGATCCAGGAGGGGTGGAGAAGCTACTGAGCTGAGAACTTTGGCTCCTTTGAGGTTGTCTACTTCTCCTGGTCACTCTGCCTTCGAGCTAGTAGAGAGGGCTTTTTTCCATCCAAGGGCTTCTTTGACTCTCACATCCTTGGATCCTATCCTTATTCCTGCATCGGACTTTTGTTCTAAACCTCATCATCCTACTCCACAGGGACAGACACCCCATAAGAGCTTACAGGCAATACCTATTCAGCAACTTCCTGGTTCTCTCAGAGCATCCCACTGAAGAGGTTCCTTGGAAGAGATTGTGTAAGAGGAGGCACTTAAATTCCCCTCAGGAATCTTTGACTAAAGACACCAATTTTGATGAGGGGGGAGGGGACCTCAAGGTCACCACCAGAAGATAAATTTTAGAGATCCTGCACCAAAAGGTGGTTGGTCCTCCGAAGGCCATTCACAGGAGGAGTCAGTGTTTCTAGAAGCCTTTGGGTCTGGCCCATATATGTCTTGGGCTACCTCCTGGTGATGACCTTATAGACCTTGTCCCCTGCTGGGCTTAGAAGGAACCAGGCACAGTAGAACCCATTTCTATTGATCAGACAAGATCCTTGGAGCCCCTAGAGACAGACAGTCTTGGAGTTAGGGAATCCCTGTAGATGCTATGTTTGTTGCAGCAGTCAACAAAAAATAACTAGCTGAGCAGAGTTCCACTGTCCATCCTCATAATAGGGAGTCTTGGGCATTGGGCAGATAAGAAAGTTCATTTACACTTCAGTGATATTTGACTTGCAGTCACTTAACTTTGCTAGGTTAGAGAGGGACTTGATAAAGGACTTTCTAAGTCTACTCAGGATCCATGTCCACAGAGGAAGAGAAAACTTATTCCTCAAAACTAGCCACCCTACAATCTATATTCAATGAATCCATGAGGTTAATTTCTCATGCAGCTGAAGGTTCCTCACGGGCTGCTGGTTCAGGCATAGTCATTTGGAGATATGCATGAATGAGATTACGTGACTTTGCAGAGCCCTTTAAATCCTCATTTATCAATGCTCCCTTTGATGGATCTTTCTCTTTTGGGCCCACATTTAAAGACATACTTTCCCACGGTGAGCAAGATGACCTCGTCTGCTGTTGGAATCCGTTTCTCTACCCCGCAGAGATCTTTTTCCAGGGCTCAACATGGTGGTAAGAAAATGTGGTTCTGAAAATCTCAAGGATCTTTTCAAGATTCATGTGGGGATTTTTTTCTCAGAGGCAGAGGGGGGAAATTACAAGGGAAGATGCCATCCTGACAGCAGAGGAGGTCCACAGAACCAAGGGTCCCATGATCCTTTCTTTGACAGACCCTTTCAGCACTCCTGAAGGGTGACCAAACTGTTCTTCTGTGGAGACAGTCCAGGGGCACTTATCCTTGCACCTAAACAACTGCACAGCCATCACAAAAGATTCTTGAGTGCAAAGGATCATATCCAGAGGGTATTTCATTCCGTTTTTATAAAGTCCTTCACAAAAGAGACATCTCCCTGATGTTCAACCCAATCAGAGGGAGATGGCAGCTCTAGAAATTCAAAAGCTGCTAGGAAAAAAAGTAATCCAAGAGGTCCCACCAGACCGATCAGTATTCGGAATTTACTCAAGGTTCTTTTTAGTGCCAAAGAAAACAGGGGACTTGAGACCTATTCTGGATCTCAGTCATAAAAAACTCCAAGTTCTGGGTGGTCATGGTTCAGTCCATTCTAACCTTTCTACAGAAGGATGACTGGATGTGCTGTATAGATCTTCAGGATGCACACTATCACATCAAAATAAACAGGCAATCTCAAAAACATCTGCACTTTCCACTGGGAGCCAGCCATTACCAGTTCAGAGCCCTGCCCTTTGGTCTCACTACTGCCCCAGGGTGTTCACCAAATGCATGGCAGTGGTGGTAGCACATCTCAGACTGGATGGATTCAGAATGTTTTCTTATTTAGATGACTGGCTCCTTTCTACACCAACAAAGCATCTCCTAGAGAAGGCCAGAGATTGCTTACTCCAGTTGTGTCCATTCCTAGGCATCAAAATCAATCCTTCCAAGTCCCATCTCCAACCAGTCCAAGTCTTGGAGTTTATAGGAGCTCACCTGAACACTGTCAGTCAGGTCACATTTTTACCCCAAAGCAGAGTTCATACCTTAAGTTTGCATATTAGACAGATTCTAGAAATTCCCTCTCCTCTGGCAAAATTGGGTTTTCAAGCCTTAGGTTCAATGGCTGCAATGATCACTTTGTTATCTACAGATCGTCTTCACATGGACTCTGGTAGTGCAGTGGTCCATGCTTTGACACCCTTTGAAACATACCATAAAAATGTTGTCAGCCTGGAAAGACTCCCTACTTTGGTGGATGCAGTCCAACGAGGTTTGTCAGGGATGTCCCTTTATCCTTCCTCCCCCGAAGGCCATGTTGATCACAGATGCCTTCCATTTGGGGTGGGGGCATTTCTTGGGATGGGCAGTTCAAGGAAGCGGTCCCCAGAAGAGACCAATTTGCATATCAGTGTTTTAGAGATGAGACCAGTCCTATTAGAGTTGCAGGCCTTTCAAACATCTCTCCCTTCAGGAGCAATTGCTATCCAGACAGACAGTATGTTAGTGGTTTGGTACATCAACAAGCAGGGGGGAACCAGATCTCATTCCCTTTGCCGAGAAGTAATAGCAGTATGGCAGTGGGCGATCTCTTACAACCACTTTCTTCTAGCAATGCATATCCTGTGGAAATCCAGTGTTTTACTCGACAAGCTCATTAGGACCATCCTGATGATGCACAAGTGGTTTCTCAATCATGCAGTAACAGAAATGCTTTTTGTCAGTGGGGTCAACCTTACTGTGACCTTTTTGCCTCTCCCTTCAAAAACAAATGCAGCAGGTTCTTTGCCCTAATTCCTCCTCAGTTGGAGTCACTGAGAGATGCTTTAGTCCATGTTTGGTCCGCTAGTCTCCTCTACATTTATCACCCCCCCCCCAATACTCAAATTTCTCCAGAAAGCACAATGGTTGAGGAGCAAGGTAATCCTCATTGCTTCTTTCTGGCCTCGGCAAGTGTGGTTCCCATTCCTATGGTCTCATCTCCTATGTCCAACTTGTCCAAGTCTACGTTCACATCCATTGGGGATGATTCATCTTGACTTCCAAGGCCTCAAGTTGACTGCATGGTTTCTCCAATTCCAGTGATGTCTAGGCAGTCCAGGCTTTCCTCTTTGGTTTACCAAACCTTATTTTCATCTCAGAAACATTCTATGAGAACAATTATAAAAGTAAATGGAAGAGGTTTTCCTCCTGAGCAGAACAGAAAAAGTTGGATCCTTTTATGACTGTAATTTCTTTGTGTTAGAATTTTCTGCTTGAATTCTTCAAGGTGGTGCTAGTTTCCCCACCATGAAAGTTCAGCTCGCAGTCATCTCTAATTAGTATACTAGACATAATACCTTCATGCTTGCCTATTCTAAAATATGTAAGGCATTCCTTAATGGTACACTACTGCTTAGACCTCCGATAAAGGATCCTACTCCACTGTGGAATCTTAATGTTCTGTTATAAACTTTAATTCACTCTCCTTTTGAACTTTCAGCTAAGTCAGATCTAAAACTTCTCTCTTGGTAAACATTTTTTTTTGTCGCTGTTACATCTGCGAAGTGAGCTTCTGAACTCCAAGCACTCTTTTCAAAAGCGCCTTATCTGATTTTTCAAACACAGAGTGACTTTCCGTACAAACCCTTTCTTTTTGCCAAAAGTTGCCTCCGAGTCAAATATTAATCAAATAATCAGTTTGCCAGTCTTCTTTCCAACGTTTGACAGTAAGGGAGAATACAAGCTTCATTTTTTAGATGCACATAGACAGCTTTTTTTTTACATACTTAGAACAAAAGACTAGAAAAAATGATCAATTGTTTGTGTCCTTTGCCAAAAAACAAGTTGGGAAAACCAGTATCCAAATTTACCTTAGCCAAATGGGTAACAGATTGTATTTCCTTTGTGTGTTCTCTGAGAGAATTGCCCTTACCTAAACCTCCAAAAGCTCATTCAGCTAGATCCATAGCTACCTCATCAGCCTTTTGGCCAGTGCTTCCATTGATGATATTTGTGCTGCGGCTACTTGGTTCAGTTCTCATACTTTAATACTCATTACAAGTTGGATGCCATATCTAGGAACAGGGCTACTTTTGGTTTTGCGGTTCTCCAGAATATCCTTCCATGAGGGCCATCCAAGATTATCGTAGCCGGGGACTTTGTCCCATTCATTGAGGAACAGATAAAAATGACAACATCAGATATTAAAGTTATGTACTCACCATAACTATGCATCAGCATTGTCCATTTTCATTCTTCCTCAACTTCTCACCATCCTTTCCCTTATCCTTATTTCCTTGTTTCCAGTCTGAGCCCCTATTCTGTACCTGTACTGTTTCTTAGTATTATTATGGTTACTTATACCTGATGGCATACTGTGGTGGTGGTGCTGTGGTAGCGTTGTCGCCTCACAGTAAGACGTTGTCCTGTTTGATTCTCAGCGAAATTGTCTTCTGTGTGGAGACAAGCATGAATGGGCGTACCTTCGTTGAAGGTTGTGCGTCAGGGCCTGCAACTCGGCACTTAAAAATCTACTGCCAATCAGTAGCGGACCGGAGTTCCGCTGTGGCAACCCCTAACCAGGAAAAGCCGAAAGACACAACAACAACTTATACCTGAAGGCATAATTAATATCAGCAAACTCAGTCTGAGGTAATTTAGTAGTAAGTGGCATTATGGGTAAAGGGAGTAGCTTGCAAGTTGGATCCAAGAATCTAAAGAAAATGGCCGAATTGGATCTGAGGTCAGATCCGAGACTCCATTCATTGAGGGAGAATGAAAATGGACAACACAGTTGCATAGTCATGGTGAGTAAATAACTTTAATTTATCTCACACGGTGGACCTTCTCACACAAGATAAGGGGTCTCTGATCCATCCTTACTTGTCCACTCTTCAACTGATACTGTGAGTGATAAGGTTTTGATCCCTTTTAGGCACATTTTTTTCTGAAGTTGTGATTAGGGTTCTGCAGGAGGCCAGGAAACCCACTACCAGGAAATCATATGTCTCCAAATGGAAAAGATTTTCTGTCTGGTGCCTTTCTTGTAACCAGGATCAGTTTTATTAGGGGATCCCTCCGGTTCTATCTTATTTGTGTGAATTGCTCCATGCTGGATTGTGTCTATGTCATGTAATTGAACATTCAACTGTGTGAACCTCTTTTTGCCGAGACAAAAAGAGACAAAAAGAGTGAACATTTAATTAAACAGAAAAGTTAACATCAATGTTTTTCATATCATCGAGTGGCATTAGTTGGCCCGCATCGCAAGCATGAGACAAACCTGGTGAAACAAAACAGAAAACACCTCCCTGTATGTTCACCATACATATAATATATTGTACTAGCAGCTGGCCAACTAATGGCATTTGATGTGTGTTAGTTTTTGCTGTTATTAACTTTTGCTTAATTGATGTTTGCTCCTTTTGTCTTGATGAAAAGAGGTTCATGGAGTTGAATGTTTGATTATATGACTTAGGCCCGCTGGATTAGCATATTTGGTGATAAAAACTCACCTTTCAGATATTTCTACTTGTCTGCCATTGACTCCTCCTCTTATTTCTAGGTTTGAGGTCAAACAATTTCTTAAAGATGTCCATCCTATTAGGCCTCCCAGGAAGCCTATTCCACCTTCCTGGGACCTCAGTTTTGTACTTGAAAAATTGACTCAGGCTCCTGTTGACCCTGCAGCTTTCAGCTTCCTTGCAACATTGTGTTTGGAAAACTGTTGTTCTTTTGGCCCTTACATCAACTAAAAGAGTCTGTCTGAACTCCAGACTCTTATGGCTATTCCTCCTTTCTTAGTTTTTCATTGGGACAGGATGTCGCTTCATACTAATCCTTCTTTTATGCCCATGGTGGTTAATGAGTTGTCTCTTAATCTGCCTATTAATTTGCCCTCTTTTTCCCTTCTCCACAGTCTGTTAGTGAGAAGGCTCTTCAGTCTTTGGATTTACATAGACAGCTCAGATATTATTTGTATAAGACTAAAGCCATTCATAAATCTGAGCAACTTTTTGTTTCCTTTCATCCCACATCTTTAGGTTTAGCTGTTTCTAAGCAGAACATATCCTCCTGGATATCTAAGTCCATTTCTTTTTGTTATTCATTTCATGGTAAATGTCTTTCTACCAAAATAAATGCTCTTTCTGCTAGAGCTGTTGCTTCCTCTGGTGCTTTTTTCAAAGGATTGGATACCAGTTCCATCCCTGAGGCTGCTATTTGGACTTCTGTCCATATTTTCAGTAAGCATTACAAGTTGGATGTCGTTTCCACAGCTAGGGCTGGCTTTGCTAGGGCTATCCTGCATGGGTTTCTAGAGGGCTGCTCTGGGCCTTCCTCCTCCCAGATTTCCTCTTGAGCTTTTGTACTCTCCCTTATGTAAAGAATACTGCTACAGTGATATGTAAGGGCATAGTACATACTAGGGTTGCCAACTTTTCATGTCAAAAATTTTGGACATGTGCGTGAAAGCAAAATATGTGTAATTCTGATGCCCCCTCCCTTCCCCCATGCAGCCATTCCAGTGTTCCATTACTTGGCTATTTCTCCATTGCTTCCCAGTTGCCATAAACATTGTTCAAAACTCTCAGTGAGCATACTGTTTTTAGCTGTACTTCTACAATAATTACAGATTTTTGGATTTAATTTAAAACTTGTATTTCAAATTTTATAGCACAAACACTGATAGACATTTACTAAATAAAGTAATACAGTCTCACAATGAAAACAACTTAGCATTAAATCTGCCTTTGAAACTCACATTCACTGAAACAGCATTGAAACCCACATTCAAAGAAAATGTATCTGGCCAGTGCTGGATTAACTTTACCATTGGGCTGTTTTCAAATCATAGACCCCTTACATTCATTCTTAGGACAATGCAAAAGTTCTTTGGTTCACCTTCCTGATTGTATTAAAGTATAATATGTAGTAATTAAATTATCGTCTCGGTATAGTACAGGACCACTTGTTATACTGCGTTTTAAGTTTGTAATTTTAAACATTTCTTCAGTAAGCAATGCAACAAAACATATGAACCAACAATGACAAAACTGCCCAGTTCAGAGCAGTTCAACCATAAAAGGCCACTCAAACTTCTGTCATTACAGTCCTCCAATATCGGTCAATATGCACAATCTCTAAAGAAGTAAAAGTCATATGAATAATTCCACATTAAAGAGATCTGTAACAAATGAAAATGTTGCAGCTAGCAAACAACTTTATATTTCAGTGTTTCATCTACAAATTCAGTGCCTGCTGCCCTTGAAGAATACATTGCCTATGTTGCATTAAAAAATGATAAACTGGTAATTTCGCAATAGGGAATGGATGGCAAACAGTAAACAGATTCAGAGTTACTAACATGAGATTCCTCAACCAGTTATGGTATTATCTTTCAAGACTGTTTTCTATAGTGGTATGTTGCATAACATTTGGGCAGAATCTCTAACGGTTACAGAACTAATCTGGAGCAGTAGATAATTATGAGAAGGTGCCTTACAATAGTGCCATCCTGTCCCCTGCTCTGCTTCCAGACTGGATTTCTAGCTTGAAGTGCATTCTCTGCTTAGTAAACATGTGTAAATGGCTCCAAGCTGCAGCCTCACATTTATCCTGACCTTACATATTCTTAAAAGAGGCAACAGAAGTGGTAGCGGTTCTAGTGTAATAAGTTTTGGCAGAACCCTATAGTATTTTAATTCAATGTGTTAACAACTCAGGCTGAGTTTGTTTGGTCACAGATCAGCCTTGTCTTGTAAAAAGACAAATTATCTGAACATTTTTATAATTTTTGTTTTCTCTACAGGATACCTGAGCTAAGTACATCCAAAGTATGTAGTATTTTGTCTTATTTGCTTTTAAATTTAAAGAGGTTACAGTAGTAGCAGAACACAATTAATCAGTGAAACACAAGATATTATGTTGGGTGTGATGACCAGGGGCTACTGGCTTTAATATCTGCACATTATATGCCAATATTTGAACGCACAATGGAACCAAAATTCTAGGATTTGACTCCCACTATTGGTGCCTATTAAAACAGAAGTTACAATTGACCTTCAGGGTATATGGTAAATGTGCATCTCTGCTACAGCCAGGTAAGCTCCACAACCCCTCCCCCCACACACATTTCTCACAACTGGCGGTAAATGGCGACTTTCCAAAACATTGTCCTTCCTTCCTAGTCTTCAAGATGCCAGGTAATCAAAACTAACAAAACAGCAAAACAAAAGCACACCTTAATGTTTACCTTTAAAATACACTTGTCTTTAAATATTTAAATGGTAGCAATGAGCAATTGTCATAGTAAGGAAAGACACTGCACAGTTTGGAACACTGATAAAATGTATAAACCCTTAAGCTAATAAATAGAGCATCAACCACATAAATTTAAATCAGACTAATAACATTCTTTACTTAAAATAAATAAGTTTAAGCATTTTATTTTCAAGTAAATATGCAGACAGTAAAAGGCATACACAAAAACTGAAAAAAACCCATTTAATAGCAGAATACTATCAGAAAAAAGTCCAGCAGCTAGACTAGAAACCACGTTTCTTGCTAAATAATTAGTGTGCCCTCACTTCTTCTAGCTGTTAAATCCAAATGGAATTTCTGAGTCCTTACTGGCAGCATAACTCTGATTCCACAGGTATCATTAGCAAGCAAAGCAAAACTCCTGTAGCTCTTCTACTTCTAGACAAAGTTATGCCACAAGAAAAGAAAAAAAAAAAAGTTTTCAGGAAGGAAACTTTAAATGATTAGTCTGTTCCCTGGCAGGCCGCAGCAATACTTGTTTCGTTTTATTTAAACCCTAGGAATGCTAAACCTCTTAGAAATTATGTTGCTGTTTTTTCTACAGAAATGCATGGAAACACTGATAAACAATCAGAAACCAAACCATTGAAAGGCACATTTTGACTACTGAATAAAACAAGACCGTCACTTACATGTCTATTCGTGGTCCGTCTGTCCACTGCACTGTTGAGATGTCTTCAAAAATTCAAATTTCGCGCATGTAAGGTAAAGACATAAACAATCGGTCGCACAGAAGCAGGAGACTGTTTTAGTCTTCTGCGTCTGTGTGCGACCAAACCCAAAGGGTGTTCTTAAAAAAGAACACCCTTAAAAAAAAGTACTACATTCTTGTTTCAAAAAAAAAAAAAAAAAAAAAAAAAAAATTTTAACTTTGATTGAAACAATTTTTTTTACCTATGTAGTCTTTATACATTTTATGTGTGTATATCAATTTAGTCTTGCTTCTTATGTAACCTATGTAATCTATGTTTGTTTAATTAACCTGTGTGTAAATTTGTATGTGGAGCTTTTCTCCCCAGGACTCCATTGAAAACGGGTTCTTCTGGCCCAATGGACTATCCTGGTTAAACAACTGCAAATAAATAAAATAAATAAAATAAATAAATAAAAGAAAATGAAATGTCTCAGTATTTTTCTGGACAATATGCTGTCTGGTCCGTTTTCCGAACAGCTTCCCTTAATTCTGGATAGTCTGGAAGGATTCCGGATGGTTGGCAACCCTAGACTACATACAGTTGTGTAAAATCTTGCCATAACTGTAGATGTCTTTCTTTTCAGTGTTGCAGTATTTGCTCCCTCCCTTCTCCCTCTTCTGCCCGGCCTTATTCCTTCTTTCTTCCTAGCTTAGAATTCTTTTCCTTTTTCTCCTGTATGCACACGTTCCTCATAGTTTCTAGGAATATCTGTTCCTCCTGGGGCTTTTCATTTCTCAGGTATGTACATCCGTACATTTAATGTCATATGCCTTGAGTGGGGAGCATACATGTGATGTACAACATTTACATATTCCTAAGGCTTTGATATGCTGGCTGGATGTTGGGCTACCCTTTGCAGGGAATCGCTTATGTAAAGAATACTGCAACAGTGAAGGGAAGAACATCCACTCTTATGTTAAGATTTTACACAACTGTACTTTCTCTGCGAGAGCAGCTAATACATGGAACAACCTACCAAATTATATTAAAGCAAGCACTAGTTTAGATATTTTTACGAACAGCCTGGACACTTATTATGGTAGCAACTGATCTGATATTGTTAATCCTCATTTATTCCTTACGTGTGGGTAGTCGGTTCTGTCCTCGGAACCAAGCTGACCATCTTCCAAGCTCATACCAGCTACAAACTCTTGAGCTAAACTCTTACCCAGAATTCCCCTCTCCCTGTTACCTCACATTTCGTTTGCCACATTGCCATTCGGTCATGTCAAGCTGCTTCTCTTGAGCTAAGTACAGTACTTTTCTTTATACTAAGTTCTAAGACAGCTTTTTCACAAAAAAGTTATTAGATAGTTATCTCTTACCTTATCGCATGTAGGGACTACTGTTTTTCAAATCTTTTTCAGTTCCTTTCCTCTCTTTTTACCTCAAGGTAATTCCTTTTTTACCATCGTTGGTAAACCCCTTTTCCTTCTTTCTTTCTAATATGGCAGATAAAAAAGGTAGTCCAGGGTTCAAAAGATGTCTAGATTGTGGCCATAAATTACCTACTTCAGATGCAAATTCCCTGTGTGTCTACTGCTTGGGTGTGGCACATTTAACAGTTGGCCCGCCTTGCGGAATTTGCAAGAATTTCTCTAACAGGGCGTTAATTGAGAGAAAAAATAAATTAATACTGAAGGGACTACTTAAATCTCCTTTTTCAGAGGCTATTTCTGGATCGGAGGCTTCAACCACTCCAAGATCTCATAAGAAAAAGAGTCATGAACATAAAAAGTCCAAGTCTCTTCCTTTGTCCCCAGCTGGGGACCCTCAGGAACCGAGACCCAAGAAAGCTAAGCTTTCCAGTTTGAATTTGTCTTCTTCGGCTCCAGCGCTTTCGGTGCCTAAACCTTTGGCACCAAGGCCATTGGCGCCATCTGCGACTTCGGCACCAATTAGTGTGCCCCGTACCACATCGGTACTGAGGAGCTCCTCGGTTCAGACTCCCTTACCGGCACCGACTGTCCAGTCGATGCAGACTGTTTTGATGTCGATGGATGTCTTGACGTCCATTACTTTTTTAGCTCCAACAACTTACCCGGCACTGACTACCCTCTCAGTACCAACCATTCAGATTTTGTCACCGATGTTTTCAGCTCAGGCCTTAGCACCGACAACCACTTCGGTACCGACCTCATCGGTGGTGCAGACCATGCCTTCAGCACCGATGATTTCCTCGGTGCAGACACCAGTAGTTCAGTCCTTTACAGCTCCGTTGTTCTCAGTGCAGACCTCCCCCATGGTGGGCACCAAGCTTGTTCCATCCTTGGATAGACCTGTCTCTCCCTCAGTCATGTCAGTGAAATCCACTAGAAGCCTCTCTGAACATGATGTGTTTCATCTTGTGGATCAAGTGCTTTTGGCCAGAGGTATCCCACCCCCCAAAACCTTTCCTTCCTTGGGAGGTGATCACTCTTTACCAAGGACCTCTACTTATTCTCCTCCTTCATTACCTTTGAAGCCCTTTGATATAGCACAGTCTTCCCCCACTACGGTTCCCTTTATGGACCTCACTAAGGAGACGCAGTTGCCTTTGTGGCAGGAGAGTCTTGCCACAGCCCAGGATGTCAGCTGTGACATATGTACTTTGGACTTTCATAGCCATCCAGGGACTCCGGGTCGGCAGGCTGAGCCACTTAGGAGAGGGGTGACCCCCACCCTGGTCCCCCACCCCTCTTCTGATGGACCGGCCTTCCAGCTAATGGAAAAGGCTCTGGCATCAGTTGGCGATCCTGTGCTATCACTCTCCCCACCCTCCTCTGGCCCGCAATGTACACAAGTCGCTCCTAGCGAACACTGGGTGCAAGGGCCTCAGGACATACTCCCACAGGAGACCCCTTTTGCACTGTCTTCCCCAGCTTCTCCTTCTGAGGAAGATAATTGAAAGAGCTCATGCAAGAGGAAGCACATGGACTCCACAGAGGAGTCCCTTACTGAAGACACAGACTTTGATGATGGGGAAGGGTCCCCTCTGTCACCCTCTGAGGTATCCTTTGGTGATATCCTTGAAATCCTTAAATAGAGAGGTGACTGGCAGCCCTCTAACCCGACCTCTGAAGAGTCTGTGTTCCTGCAGACCTTTTGTGCTTGGCCTCCTACCTCCTGAGTTACTCCACCTGCCGACGAATTTGTCTGGCTCATCATGCAGCATGCATGGAAGGCTCCTGACACCATTGAGGCCATTCCCTGGAGGCCAGATAAAATTTTGTCCCCTGGCGGAAGAAGAAAGCCAGACTGTCCATCTGCCCAACAAAGAGTCCCGAGCTATGGACAGAATAGGGAAACGTACCTTTGCATCAGCGACCTTTGCAGTCAGGACCCTGAACTATATGGTACATTTTACCAGGCTTTAAAGAGACTTAATTTCTGATCTCTCTGAAACTTTGGCTGGAGATGTGTCTGATGAGGTCCATTACAAAGTGGCCTCTCAGCTAACCACCATCGAATTGATCTCTAACTCCTCCATGCACCTGATATCTAAGCATCAGAAGGAGCAGCTAGAGTGGCGAGTTCAGGCATTGTTCAGAGACGACATGCCTGGATGCGCTTGTGTAATTTCACGGAATCCTTCAAGGCTTCCTTTCTCAACACTCCCATCGAAGCCTCTTCGTTGTTCGGACACAAGGTTAAAAGCACACTGGCCAGATGTGAACAGGATGGTAAGACCCTTTCTGCCATGGGTGTCCGTTATTCTTCCCCTCAATGGGCTTTCTCCAGAAACCAGAAGAGTGGGAAGATATGACGGAGAAAGTCTCAGGGTTCTTTCCATGACATACAGGCTGAGTTCTCCCCTAGAGGCAGAGGGGGAAACTTACAGGGAAGATGCCCCTTTTGGGGCAGATGGGGTCCGCTTAACCAAGGTTTCAGGGCTTCTTTCCCTGGCCAATCCTACCAGCGCTCCTGAAGATCAGCCCAACTGCTTTCCTCTGTAAGTGGTTGGGGGTCGTTTCTCTTTCTACCCTTCTGCCAGGCTAACCTTTACCTCCGATTCTTGGGTACAAAGGATAATAACCAGAGGTTATCATATCCCCTTCAACCTTTGTCCCGCTCCCCTAACAAGCTTCCCCGATGTTCCACCCAGTCAAAGGGAACAAGCAGCATTAGAGATTTCAAAGCTGCTAAGAAAAAGAGTCATCCAAATAGTCCCTCCAGACCAGATAGGATCCGTATTCTACTCAAGACTATTTTTGGTGCCAAAGAAAACCGGTGACTGGAGACCAATTTTGGATCTCTGTGTATTGAACAAGTTTGTAAAAGTACAGAAATTATGGATGGTCACAACACAGTCTGTCCTTCGCTTTTGGAAAATGATGATTGGATGTACTTGATAGGTCTTAAAGATGCGTACTACCACTTAAAAGTGGACAGACCATCAAGAAGATTCCTTCACTTCCGTGCAGGAGCCAGTCACTTCCAGTTCAAAGTACTACCCTTCGGACTCTCTACAGCCCCCAGAGTGTTCACAAAGTGCATGGCAGTCATCACAGCTCACTTGTGACTACAAGGATTCCAGGTGTTTCCTTACCTAGATGACTGGCTCATCTCCGCTCCCACCAGACATCTATTGGAAGAAGCCCTGGCATACTCTCTCCTCACTGCAGAAAGGCTAGGCATAACAAAGAATTGCAGAGCATCCATTCCAGAGCACATAATTCTAAGGATAAAGCAGCTACTGATTTCAATCCTTTCATGGGAGAAATCCACAGCTCATTCTGTTCTCCAGTTGTTGGGTTCCATGGCAGCCTCCATTATGATTGTCTCCCTGGCCAGGTTTCACATGAGGCATCTACAATGGCTACTGCTCACCGAATGATATCCCTTTCAGTACCCTCTTTCAACCAAGATTCAGGTAACTCACAGGTGCAAACAAGATTTAAATTGGTGGATGGCACACAATCTGTCACAATGGTCTTGCCCCTTCTCCCCCCAACAGCCCAAGGCTACAGTGACCATGGATGCCTCCCTGATGGGGTGAGGGTGGCTATTTCAGGGACAGACAGTCCAAGGTACTTGGCCCAAAATGGAGGCCCATCTGCATATAAATGTTCTAGAGCTGAGGACGGTGCTTCTGGCGTTGGAAGCATTCCATCCCCTGCTGCCATCTGGGACTATTGCGATACAATCAAACAACATGGCGGTGGTCTGGTACATCAACAAACAAGGTGGAACCAAATCTTACCCACTCTGTCAAGAGACCATGAGGATATGGCATTGGGCGATGGCTACCAACCGCTTTCTTCTAGCAACGCACATTCCTGGGAGATCCACCATGATAGCAGACAGACTCAGCAGGTGTATTCTA
Organism: Protopterus annectens; assembly: GCF_019279795.1. NCBI lineage: Eukaryota > Metazoa > Chordata > Ceratodontiformes > Protopteridae > Protopterus > Protopterus annectens. The sequence continues at coordinate 622,901,062 of NC_056746.1, read as the reverse complement.
TAACCTCACTAGTGGTCCCCGAATCCCTTGATAGTGGCGGAGATTTTCAACCACTGCGATCTCTTTGCATCCCCAACCAACTACAAATGCAACAACTATTTTGCCCTGATTCCCCCTCCAGGACAGTCACCAGGGATGCTCTAGTCCACGATTGGCCCTCGGGTCTAATTTATGCATTTCCACCTCTCCCCCTCATTCCCCAGTTTCTGAAGAAAGCCTGCTGGTTGAAGAGAAAAGTAATCCTCATAGCACCATATTGGCCTCATCAGATTTGGTTCCCCTTCCTTTGGCCTCATCTGCTGGATCAACTGTGGATTCTCCATCCAACCCCGGGGTTGATCTCCCATCTGCAGAATCTGATTCACCCCAACTTGAACAGCCTGAAGCTCACAGCCTGGCTCCTCCAATTCCTTTGATTGCCATGCAGAATGATCTTTCTTTGCCAGTAAGTGACATTGTTATTGCATCTCATAAGTCTTCCACCAGAATTACATATCTCAACAAGTGGAAAAGATTTACTATTTGGCTGAAAGAAAATCAGGTAAATCATTTTTCAGCACCAGTGTCGATAGTACTGGAATATCTGTCTACCCTAGTTAAATCCGGTCTATCTGCCTCTACCATTAGAGTTCATTTGGCTGCAATATCTAATTTTCATGATGGTGTCCAAGACTCTTCTCTTATGTCGCACAAATTATGCAAGACTTTCATAAAAGGCGTGAATCACCTAAAACCCCCTTTTAGAGAACCTACTCAACCATGAGACCTGTCATTAGTCCTATAAGCTTTGACAATGCCACCTTTTGAACCAGCTTTTTCTTGTGACCTCAAATATTTGTCATGGAAATCCTTGTTTTTGGTCACCATTACTTCTGCCAGACGTATCTCTGAGCTTCAAGTCTTATGCATCAAGAGACCATATTTGATTTTTCATAGAGATAAAGTGTCATTGAGAACTAATCCTTCCTTTCTGCCAAAAGTGATTCTGAAATGTCCATTAATCAAACCATTGAATTGCCAGTTTTCTTCCCCAATCATTCAAACAGAGGAGAGTATTGCCTACATATCCTAGATATTCACAGGCAAATTCACTTCTACTTGAACAGGACTAAGGCTTCTCGTAAATCAGACCAGTTATTTTTGGCCTATTCTGGACCTAGATTAGGATATGGTGTTGCTAAGGTCACATTGGCTAAATGGTTAAAAGACTGTGTAACCTTCATTTATAGAAAACATAATATGCCATTAACTACTACTATAAAGGCTCATTCTACAAGGTCAGTGGCAACTTCTGCTGCCTTTCATGTCAGAGCCTGTTTACATGACATTTGTGCAGCTGCAACTTGGGCTAGTCCTCATACCTTCATCAATTATTACAAGTTGGATTTGGGCTTCAGGGGAAGAGCATCTTTTGGATTTATGGTGCTCAGGAATGTCCTTCTATGAGAGCCTCCCATGAATAAAGGTAGCTGGGGACTCTGTCTCACACATAAGGAATGAACAAGGATTAACAATATCAGATAGAAGTTATGTCTTACCATAATGTTGCATCTGTATTGTTGATCCTCGTTCAGTCATTACTACCCTCTCTCCTTCCCCCTCCTGTGGCTTCTAGTGGATCTCACCATCTGATTCTGTTAGGTCATTTCACCAGAGGTAGCCTCTACCTTCTTTTGACTTGCAAACTCAATCTGAGGTAACAGGGAGAGGGAAATTCTGGGTAAGAGTTTTGCTTGAGAGTTTGTAGCTGGCGCGAACTTGGAAGATGGCCGGCTCGGTTCTGAGGTCAGAACCGACTACCCACACGTAATGACTGAATGAGGATCAAGTATACAGATGGAACGTTATGGTAAGACATAACTTCTTTTTTTGGTATATTGGCAGGCTAGAAGGGCATTAATGCCCATGCTTGAAATATTTGCATATAGGTATGTATTTGCTAAGAAAAACTATTCTCACACTGAAAACAGACTGAGCATGAGCAACAGCAAGCATAATTCTGTTGACACTCACATTTATAGAAAATACATCTGGCAATCCATTAAAGCACTCTGGGATTCTTAGTCAAATAGCATATAATGAATCACTAACAAGCAGCTCTGTGAAAGTTGCAAAAATTCAGAAGTACCACCTTTCAGCAGCACTGTCTGCTGAAATGACTTGAGTAACACAGAAGACAAACAAAGGCTGTCTGAGAGAAAATCAAACCCAGCTGTACATGAAGCAATTCATTAACAGTTCATAGCCTTACTTATGTGCGTTACATGCCCGACAAACTGCAGTAGCCTGATCACAGTGCATTTCACACCTGCATGTCTGCAAAAAAACAAGCCAAATTAAAAATGTATTCATAGTTAACATATTGACACAATACTCATAAACCTAATACTTACTGTTCAGTTTATTCACAACCAGATAGTAAACACACTGTCAACAGCCAACTAAACAAAGAAACCAAGGATAATAGTCAATAAATGTGGGTTATATGATGATGCTGCTGTTTACTATAATCAATCCCCTCTTTTATAGCATACAGATAGTCCCCGGGTTACGGACATCAGACATGCGGACAGCCCATAGATACAAATGGGCTGCTGCAACGTCAGAAAGAAAGTAAAAAAAAATTAAAATTGACAAAGCTGCCCAAATCTGTGTGTGTGTGTGTGTGTGTGTGTGTGTGTGTGTGTGTGTGTGTGTGTGTGTCTGTGTGGGTGTGTGTGTGTGTGTGTGTGTGTGTGTGTGTGTGTGTGTGTGTGTGTGTGTGTGTGTGTGTGTGTGTGTGTGAGAGAGAGAGAGATTGGTGGAGTGAGAGCAATGTGTGAGTGAATGCAGATATGAATGAAGAAGTGACTGTGTGTGTGTGTGTGTGTGTGTGTGTGTGTGTGTGTGTGTGAGTGTGTGTGTGTGTGTATGTGTGTGAGATCGGGAGAGTGAGAGCGATGTGTGAGTGAATGCGGGTATGAATGCAGAAGTGACTGTGTGTATGACAGATCAGAAAAGTGAGAGTGATGTGTGAGTGGATGCAGGTATGAATTAAAAAGTGGTATGTGTGTGTGTGTGTGTGTGTGTGTGTGTGTGTGTGTGTGTGTGTGTGTGTGTGTGTGTGTGTGTGTGTGTGTGTGTGTGTGTGTGTGAGTGTGTGTGTGTGTAATATCTCAAAAGCTCTTAGAACAAGAAATCTGGACAAAGCCATAAATAAAAGTGAGACAAATACCCAAAAAATAGGGACAGTTTTAATAAATATTGCTGTTACAAACTTAGAAAGTTGATTGAATAACAGGTTTTGCATTAGCATGAATTTTCTGAAGGGTATGAATTCTGAAACTCAAATGTCTGTCATTATTTTCATTATTTTTTAACTTTAGTCTTTGTGTGTGTGTGTGTGTGTGTGTGTGTGTGTGTGTGTGTGTGTGTGTGTGTGTGTGTGTGTGTGTGTGTAATATCTCAAAAGCTCTTAGAGCAAGAAATCTGGACAAAGCCATAAATAAAAGTGAGACAAATACCCAAAAAATAGGGACAGTTTTAATAAATATTGCTGTTACAAACTTAGAAAGTTGATAGAATAACAGGTTTTGCATTAGCATGAATTTTCTGAAGGGTATGAATTCTGAAACTCAAATGTCTGTCATTATTTTTTAACTTTAGTCTTTAACATACCTATCAACCTGTCAGTGCAAGAAATCTGGAGAAAGACTGACAAAATGGGGGGGGGGGGGTAAAGGCCCAAAATAGGGACATGTAGTAACTACAGAGGGATTAAATTGATCAGACACAGTATGAAGTTATGGGAAAGAGTAGTGGAAGCTAGGTTAAGAAGGGAGGTGATGATTAGTGATCAGCAGTATGGTTTCATGCCAGGAAAGAGCACTACAGATGTGATGTTTGCTCTGATAGTGTTGATGGAGAAGTACAGAGAAGGTCAGAAGGAGTTCAGTTGTGTCTTTGTGGACTTAGAGAAAGCATATGACAGGGTGCCTAGGGAGGAATTGTGGTATTGTATGAGGAAGTCGGGAGTGTCAGAGAAGTATGTAAGAGTGATACAGGATATGTATGAGGGTAGTGTGACAGCAGTGAGGTCTGCGGTGGGAGTGATGGATGCGTTTAAGGTGGAGGTGGGATTATATCAAGGATCAGCTCTGAGCCCTTTCTTATTTGCAGTGGTGATGGACAGGTTGACAGATGAGATCAGACAGGAGTCCCCGTGGACCATGATGTTTGCAGATGACATTGTGATCTGTAGTGAGAGTAGGGAACAGGTGGAAGAAACCCTGGAGAGGTGGAGATATGCTCTAGAGAGAAGAAGAATGAAGGTCAGCAGGGCTAAGACATAATATATGTGTGTGAATGAGAGGGAGGGTAGAGGAATGGTGAGGATGCAGGGAGTAGAGGTGGTGAAAGTGGATGAGTTTAAATACTTGGGATCAACAGTTCAGAGTAATGGTGAGTGTGGAAGAGAGGTGAAGAAGAGAGTACAGGCAGGATGGAGTGGGCGCAGAAGAGTGTCAGGAGTGATTTGTGACAGACGAGTACCAGTAAGAGTGAAAGGGAAGGTCTACAAGAGGGTAGTGAGGCCAGCTATGTTATATGGGTTGGAGACAGTGACATTGACAAAGAGGCAGGAGTCAGAGCTGGATGTGGCAGAGTTAAAGTTGTTAAGATTTGCACTGGGTGTGATGAGGGTGGACAGGATTAGGAATAAGTATATTAGAGGGTCAGCCCAGGTTGGAAGGTTTGGAGACAAAGCCAGAGAGGCAAGGTTACATTGGTTTGGACATGTGCTGAGGAGGGATGCAGAGTATATTGGGAAAAAGATGCTAAGGATGAAACTGCCAAGTAACAGGAAAAGAGGAAGGCCTAAGATAAGGTTTATAGATGTTGTGAGAGAGGGCATGTAGGTGATTGGTGTGACAGAGCAAGATGCAGAAGACAGGAAGAAATGGAAACAGATGATCCGCTGTGGTGACCCCTAATGGGAGCAGCAGAAAGAAGAAGAAGGCTCTTATAAGCTTAGAAGGTTGCTAGGGCAACAGGATTTGTTTTAACAAACATTTTCTGTAGGATTTGACGTCTGAAAATCAAATGCATGTCATTATTTAGTGAATTCAGTCCTCAGATCATCCCAGTAATTTGTCAGAAAAGCACAGATTTTTACGAGTAACAGACCAAAAAAAATATGAGCCACAAATCTGGACATTCTATGAAAATCTGTACAATTGAGAGACTTTGCTAAACAACCACAATTTTATGAAAAATGGACCAAAAATATGAGGCAAAAATCTCAATATTCTGTGAAAGCCTGTACAGTTGAGAAGTATGCTTGTGTGCCTGTGTGTGTGAAGAAGTCCTCAAAAACACTGGATTTAATAACAAGATGTCTTAAACCAGCTTTGTTGATAGGAAGTAAGGAAGCATAGCTTATAGGAGGTAAGGAAGCATAGCTACAGTATACAGTATTATATTTAAGATGTTTTTGTTTGAAAGTGTTTCTAAAGTGTTTTATATGCAAAGAAAAGTAAAATAAATACTAGACTGAGGCAAACATTTAACTTAAGTGACATTTAATAAGAACCATATGTACGTATTTCAACTTCCATACAAATTTCATTTAAAGACAGACTAAAAAACAATTCTCGTCCTTAACCCGAGGGCTGCCTGTAACTACTCCTGGATGCAGGAACCAAATATTTGTATGCGCACTCTCACACACAGACACACACACACACACACACACACACACACACACACACACACACACACACACACACATGCGCGCACACATACACACACACTCACATACACACACACACACACACACACACACACACACACACACACACACACACACACACACACACACTTGACTATCATTTACAGCCCCTTATATGACTGCACATACATCAGAGTTTGCTTGTGATCAAATGAATGCACAAATATATAAGTAATGAGCTGGAAGTGTATTTCAGCTTGCTTCTTTCAAAGATCCTCAGTATAACCCATTATACCTGCTTCATTCCCTCCCAACCTCTTAGCCAAGAATCAAAGACAAACTCCCAAAATCAGGAACAGATTTTAAATATTGGTCTTTCATGTTTAGAAATTTGCTATTGCAGCAAATTTCGTGTTAGCATGCATTTTTTTAAGGGGTATGAAGTCTGAAACTCATGTCTGACATAATTTGTGACTGCAGTCTCCACAATTTGCTGGAAAGTCACAAATATTATGAGGAATAGACCACAGATATGAGGAAAAATAAACAAGAATAGTTCAGAAATATACTGTCTCTGTACGCATGTACAAACACACACACACACACACACACACACACACACACACACACACACACACACACACACACACACACACACACACACACACACACCAGTTACAACTAGTTGTATGACTGTATACTTCAGATGTGTACTTTAGATCAAGTGAATTAATATATTCATAATAATGGCCTAGAAATGCATGAAAACTTGTTGCTATCAGAACCATACATTGCATCCTGTTGCATCTCCACTCTGCCCTATCAATTCTTAGCTCAAGAATCGGAAACAAAGACCCAATATCAGGAACAGATTTTTAGCTACTTCCCTTATATGCTTAGAATTTTGCTAGAATAGTAACCCTTGCTTTAGCAAGAATTTTCTGAAATCACAGAAGTGAAAGGAAAATGTTACCTATCATTTGGGACTCAAACCCCAAACCTCCAGCATAATGTGCTATCATCACTGTTGCTAGAGCAACAGAGTCTCTGGCCAAGCAGCACTGAGTTTTCCATAAGAGCTTTTTTTCTTTTCTGGTAGGACTTCTCCCACCATGAGTGTAGAGTCCCAAATAAAAGCTAACATTTTCCTTTCACTACTGTGACTCTAGCCATGCCTGAGAAAGGGGCTTGTTTGCATTCATATGTGTGTGTGTTTGCAATTTAACCAAGCTGTGACACCAGGGAAATACTGCCAGTCCAGCTGTCTGGAATTTTTTAAATAATTATATGTCACTTGAAAATATTAATATGATTTATATAGAAATGTGACACTGCCAGCCCAACTATCTGGAATTTTGTAAATAATCATATGTAATTTGTAAATAGTAATATGATTCATATACTTGTCCAACAAATGTAAGATATGTTATTTACTGAGCTTCAAGAATGTAACCACGGTGTACCCTACTGGAAAAGAACAGAACTGTATATAAAGTATATACCTGTGCAAATGTATGTTTTAATAGTAGAAGCTGGAACATACAGAGTTAACTTGCAAAACTTCAAGAAAATAAGTGGAAATTGTTTTACGATTCTGTTTTCTCTCAGTTTTATAGCAGCTGCACACCTCTGAGAGATATGTATTTTTGACACAGAGGTGTTAAATTCTAAGTATCTATTTAGCCTGGGAACTGAAGTCAGGTGGCAAAGTGTGGTGTCATCCAAGCTAACCCAGCAGTAATGTTGAATATTAATTTAAAAACTTTCTCAGTGAGAAAGTCTGTGCATTTTGTATCTTGTCTTGGACCTGGAAACATCCTCTCATCAGCACTTGCCTTGCTAATAGTAAGTAACCAGGGTACATTAATCTCTCTTAGAGATAGCTAGGAATATAGTAAAGATTAGTTTAGATGTTTACTGTATTTATTTGAGACTGTCCTGCAATGTTGTCTTACAATGTTTCCTGTGATTTCTGAACTCTGTAGTTGCTGTGTTGTTTGAGTATTGTCTCATTTTTTTATTATTTATTATTAAATATATTTATTTGTTTGTTTGTCTTTTCGGCTTTTCCTGGTTTATTAAATATATTTAAACCTTTTAATTGTGGCTGGTTTATTTATAGATATTTAAGCTCTTAGAGTACTTCCATGTGTATTTGGTGACACTGTATAGGCCACCCCAATAGTCTTGCTCTTGGTCACACTTACCATCTGGATAATAGTAACATTACACAGTAGGATTGGGCACCCTTTGTAAGGGCCTTAAAGTAGTTGATAATTAGTGGCTGGTTGCAGCTGATACTACCTTATAGTCTAGGCAGAAGGGGGCATAGCTAGCAAACCTGTGCCAGTCTTTCCCAGGTGTGTGTTTGTGTTTGTGTATAAATAAAATCTCAAAGTGTGTGCATCAGCTACTTGGGCAGGGACACAACGCACTGGTTGGACAGAGAGGGTGCTGGAGGTTTTGGCTTGGCCACTCAGCTGAGATCTCAAACCTATAGCTGTGCCAGTAGGGAGTCTTATTGGGGATCTGGAGAAACCAGCCCCAGACTGACTGTGATCTCTGTGTGCTCTTAAGGGAAATTGCACTTTACTGTGTGTGTACTTGTCATCCTCCCATTGTGTACGTCGTTGACTGTTGCCAGTGGTGAGAACTGAGGCTCCTTGATTACTGGGCCAGTGCAGGAGTGTCACACAAGCATTTTATGAAGGATACATGATCAAGCATTGTCTGAAGGATACAAAGCCTGAAAACTCAAATGCCTGTCATTACATAGTGACTGTAGTCAGCAACAATTTGCCAGAAAGCCACACATTTTACAAGGAAGAGTCCAGCTTCTTTGTTTAAAAATTCTGAGCAAAGCAAAAAAATAATTTGTGCAGAAAGATCCAAAAAGGGACTCATTTTAAATATTATTTTATTGTATATATTTGTTAACCAGGTAAACTCACTGGAAAAAATGTCCTTTATCTGGGGTGACTTGGGTCATTATCTGGCTAAGTGATGTGCTCAAAATCATACAATAGATAAATGCAGTTGAAGGATTCACACCCTGTACTTTGACTACAAGAAGCAGTTTGTTAACATTTTAGTCTTAAGTGCCATACAACTCTAATTCAGTTAAAAATTTAACAGAATAGGTGTTGCAAGGGCATCCATTTTATAAACAATAAGAACTATAAAACTAATGACAGGCATTTTGACAGACTGTATAACTTCAGTGATCAAAAAAATGAGGGATATGCTATAAATATAAAGCAAAATCAGAGGTGTTCTGCAAAATCAGAAACAAATAAGAGACAGAATCCACTAATTCACTTAAAGGTTTAACAGAACAACAGGTTTTGCATCAGCATTTATATAGTCACAGTGCAGTGGTCTTCCAAGTTGTGTGATGTCCCAATCAGCCACTGTTTTGTGAAATACCACTTGGATTAATCAACAGATGTGCAAGGCTATAATCTGGGCATACAGCAACAACGTTAAACACAACAAAGCAGCAAAACAACCAGAGTCAGCACAGGATCCAATAGCAGGTTTATTGACTTCACTCTCTAGCGCCTCGGCCACAGTAAGCCTTCAAGGAGTCCTTGAAGGCTTACTGTGGCCGAGGCGCTAGAGAGTGAAGTCAATAAACCTGCTATTGGATCCTGTGCTGACTCTGGTTGTTTTGCTGCTATAATCTGGGCATAGTCTGCTACATACAGAGGTATGAAAATGTAGGTATGCGGTATGGCCTGTGTGAGGATAACACTTCTTGTAGGCAATGGATCCTAGTCAGGTCTCATGGTAGCATATGGTATCTTGTCTAACACCACGTGGAGGATGGTGAGTGGTATTCTCACTGTCCTAGCTGGTAATGCTGTCCATTGGTGTGTGTGTGTGTGTGTGTGTGTGTGTGTGTGTGTGTGTGTGTGTGTGTGTGCGTGCATGTGCGTGTGTATGTGTGTGTGTGTGTGTGTGTGTGTGTGTGTGTGTGTGTGTGTGTGTATGTGTATGTGTGTGTGTGTGTGTGTGTGTGTGTGTGTGTGTGTGTGTGTGTGTGTGTGTGTGTGCATGTGTCTGTGTGTGTCTGTGTATGTACTTGGTGTAGCCAGTAGAGAGCCATCACAAGGAGTACACTCTGCTTCTGAGAGACTAGGGATATGACCATCTGCCACCCCATGTCATAGAAAACCAAGGTACAAACCATTCAGGGACAGGGCATTGCAACTGTGGACCTCATACAGGTCTTTTTCAGCAGTGCAACCAACCAAATCATGTCACAGGAGACTTCTAGTGTCTCCACATCCAGCCATTGCATTGACCACATCACAGTCACATTTTGGCTCACTCAACGTGTCCATGGAGAACATTAACTATGACAGAGATGCCAGCCATGTGAGAGTCATGACTCTGCCTCTGTTGAACTGTACGCATACTTATAACACTGTGTTTGCATATACATGTTGATGTGTTGCTAGGCACCTGTGCAAATGATAATGATTATGACTCACACCACTTCCCTCACAAAAGTGGAGATATCTCGCATAGTATGACTTGATCTTGCACTTCTCACCACAGCCTTTTTTTAGCATTTTGTTCTTTGTGACATTGCACTGCCAATGTGTACTTGTCAGGATCTGTAGAGTTGGACTAGAATTTGATGATTCTCATGCACTGTTTTATGCTGTACACAATGTACCTGTGTATTTGGGTTGCTCTCTGTTATTATCACTGTTGTTTCTGCTGGAGGATGTACTCATGGTGAGTGTGACAAGCCCTGATGCTGCAAATCCGATGGCTTCTGAGGCTGAAGTTTAGGCTACCTACTTCCTTATGATAATGTTATGTAGAATGCAACATGATACAAGTATCTTCCAGGGAGTGGCAGGAGCATACTCAAATGCCCCCAGACATGTCTGGACATTGGATTGAAGCTTTCAGCAGGCCAAACATTTGCTCTAAGATTTTCTGTGTTTGTGGATAGTGGGTGTTATACTGAATTTCGGTGATACTGTGTGGACATCATAAACCAGGGCTTCAGACGGTATCCTGAATCACCTAAAACACAGTAAGGACTTATGGGGGTTAGAGATGGATACATAGTGCCTGGATTTATCTACTGTGTAGCCCTATGAAATATCACTGTGCAAGAAGTGATGAAAGAGAGTGAGATATGTCTTGGAATTTGGACAGGTAATGATTTGTTTGACTGTAGATACTGTAAAACCATTTTGCTGAAAATCACTTTCAGCAAATGTGGAATAAGCACTTTTCCCCACTGTTGTGGAAATGGTGAGCTGGGATATATAAGTAAAGTGATTGTGTGAGTCTCCCCCCACCTAGAGAGGTGGAGGGTGTTTGACTTCCTCCAAAAATTCTGGCATGTGTTCACTGTGAGTGTTTTTCAGTGAAATTGTTTCAGGTTATTTGCAATTAGTCAAACCATAGTCGATTTATTATCATGAACCTGATAGCTTATATGTTATATTTATGAATCATGCACACTGTCAGAGTACTTTGCAAGCATATTGGTTATCAACCCTGGCTGTGCATTTCATGCAACCTGATAGGTGATGGAATGGTAGCTCTTCCTAATGATGTTACATTGCCTCTGAGAGCAGTGTCTATCTCCCCAAATTTATTTAGAAACATCTTTAGCATTCTGTAGGCTAACACCTATGATATACCCCATATGTCCCATGTTTGTCTCTGTTAAGGACCTCATATCTAGACGATTAGGAGCTACATATCATTATATTCCTCCCATATGCCCATATAATATCTTTGTCAACTTGGAAATGGTGTGTCAGCTGCTGATGTGTTTGCTGGTGGTATATTATTCTCTATATCTACCATTTTGATAACAATGTCAGTGGGTCCATCACACTCTAGGGTGGAGCCCCCTCTTGCTAGCGTACAGCAGACAGTGTTTTTTTGATTTCTATAGATATTGTGGTTGTTGTTGTGATTAGCATACGGTTATTTGATATTTCAGTATTTAGGTCTAGGCATGGAAAGAAACTAAATGCAAGAGGTTTGGCCACAAAATTTCCTCTGGATACCCTTGTGATTTGTTTGTGGTTTGCATTGGTGTTAGCCACTTAGATAATAATTTTCCTTTATGTAAACATTTCAGTTATCATAGCAAGAAACCAAAGATGAAAATACAATGCAGAAAAACGACTCAGCCAGTAAATCCAAAAGCAGAATTTATTGCTGTAGACAAGCAAATTCTTTCTCTCTCTCTAACCCCTCGACCAATGCCTTTAACAGAGTACAATTATATCCATTCACAACCTTATATATATATATATATATATATATATATATATATATATATATATATATATATATATATATATATATATGTATAGTAAAATTTTCGTGTTGGATTTTTAGAACATTTAAGAAATATAAAAAATGAAAAAGTGGAAAGCCCATTAGGGTTACATTTTAAAATGTACCATAATAGTGATGGGAGTAAGTTGAAAGGAAGTGTGTTAGAAAAAGTTTATTGTGAAAGAGATGCATTTTAAAAAGTAAATTACAACATAAAGAAGCACTTTTTATTTTGAAATTCAATACTTTGTACCCTTATGGGTTAAATAGAGAGCTTAATTGGAAATGGCTCTTGTAAAGTGTTTCTCTAATTGTTTAATTGGTTTTGTTTTAATATATATAAATGAGGTTGTGAATGGATGTAATTGTACTCTGTTAAAGGCATTGGCCGAGACGCTAGAGAGAAAGAAAGACTTTGCTTGTCTACAGCAGTAAATTCTGCTTTTGGATGTTATCATAGTCTGATGGATATTAAAAACAAGTTAGTCCTGAGGAGACTTATATTCATCAAGTTGGCATCGATTGATAAACTGGCTTCAGAAGACAAAGAAAAGAACTGTTCCAAAGGATCCAAACTTGATAAAAGGAGGTAGAAATGCAAAACTGATGACCCAGATGTTTCCATTTTGGAGACGTCTCCAGTCAAAGTGCTCAGGCTCTCTTCCTCCTGACCAGAAATGTTATTAACTTCTCCCCCTACCTGGGTTTCATCTCCTTCATTGCAAGAACTATTAAGCGCAACCGACTCACTGCCCAGAAAAGGGATAGGCAGCTGCTCTTCAGTGAAAGAATTGTTGAGATTTCTCTCTTACAGGCCAGCTTCAGCTTCATCCTTTCGATCTTACCAGTCCCTCTGGCCCCTTAAACATTTAGACTAGGAACACATGATGAAAACATTCATGAGGGCCAATGGTTTCATCTCAATCCCCCAGTGTTTCTAAGGTGGCTCAAGACTTGGGCGTCACTGCAATTTTCTCAGTTCTGCCTCTGGCCCCTGTTTCAGAGCTGGCAGTGATGGACTGGCCATCACTTCTGTAACTGTTCCCTCAGTGGTGGAAGATACTGCTTCATTGGCAAAGATGCCATGCGCATTGATGGTTGTTTTTGTGGCAGCCTTTGTGTCAAAGCCAGGGACCACTAGGTTTGAGGGTCTTGGCATCAATCACTGGATACTGACTTGACTCTGATGTTTCTGGGACTGTTGTCAACTTTGAGAAGATCTGTGCTCAATTCTTTGGTGATGAAATCAACAGGAACAACATTGTCTCCAAGATGCTCAGTGCCAATGTTAGGGTCCATAGCAGTGCTATGGTAATGTTGGTGCCAACACATTTAGTGCCAGGTATTTTGGACCCAGATGTTTTCCTCATCTTGTTGATACAGAGTAGACTGCTTCAGTGGTATGGGCAGGATAGGGCACCTGGACAGTTGGTTCCACCCTGAGACACTTTTGATGCTGGGCACTTCAGCCATTCTTCATCAGTAATGTTACCTATATACAGAAGTCTTCATAAGCCCATTATACAGAGAGGTGGTGTGCCTTCTTCTGAGGAGAGCTCTGAAAACTCTTCCCCCCAACCTACTGAGGAACGGGTGGTGCAAGAGAAAGTACCTTGACTCCCCATTGAAGTTTCTCTTCCCAGATGTAGATCTTAATGAAGGGAAGGCTTCTCCCAAATCCCCTACTGAGAATGCCACCTTTGACAAAATTTTGGGAATGATGTGACAGAGGGAATTCTGACCCATTGATCCCATCTTCCCAAAGAAAGAGATTTTGTAGGAAGCTTATAGGACCTCCTCCTAGTGGCCTGGGTCTTCCCACCCCCAAACAAGTTGGTTGATTTGATGTGCAACAAAGTTTAGGAGCCTGATGTAGCTGAGCCCATACCCCAGAAACTTGATAAAGTGCTGTGATCCCCCAAGAATAGGCAGCACTGGAATAAAGGACCTTTTGCTGAATCCATGGTGGCATCAGCTGCCATGAAGAGGGATATCTGAGAGGATGCTCATGCTATCTATCCTCTGAATAAGGAGTCGAGGATGATGGCTAGCCTAGGAAAGTGAGTAGTTTACTCTCTGTCAGAGCCCTGAACTATATGGCACATTTGACAAGATTTTAGAGGGATTTGGCTGAAAAACTGAAAATAGTTTGAAACGGCTGCCTGTGGGTGATCTGAGGACCCAACTCAAAACCCAAGTGACCACAGTTTTGTCCATATCTTTAATCACTGTGTACCTGCTTAATAATACTATGGATGGTTCAGCCAGGATTACAGGTTCTGGCCTAGCTATGAGGTGCCAACCTTGACTCAACCTGACTGACTTTGCAGATCATATCACAGTGGCATTTGCCAATATCCCTGTTGATGTATACTCTTATTTGGGCATAAGGTAGGTAAGATCTCTGCAGTGTGGGCATCATGACAAAATGCTCACAGCTGTTGGGGCAAAACTATTGGTACCCCCAAATGCCTTTCCATAGAACCAAAATCATACCATGAACTTGTGGTTTTGAAAATCCCAGCAGACACAGAATTGTTAGCAATATCACAGGGTCCCCACAGGAGTGGAATTCCAGTATAACTGGCACTCCAGAGGCATAGGTGGTCCAATTCTCCAAAGCTGTAGTTGGTCCTTTCAAAAACTCTGTTAGTATTAAGCTTGAAAGGTTACCCAGCTGTCCCACTCTGGAGGCAGGGGACTTTTTGCCCCTGCACCTCAACATGTGGCTAGCCATCATGCCAGACAGGTTGAGAAGGGAAACTATATCCACTCAGTTTTCTACAGCTGCCCAAGAGTCTGCCCTCATAACCTCTGATGGTACCATCAGAAGAGGGCAATACCTCATTGAGTCAAAGCACTTCTACAAAAGAGAGCCATCCAAGAGGTCTCAACAGACCAGCTCAGAGTGGGTTCAGGTTCTACTACAGGTTCTTCTTGCTGCCCAAAAAGACTCAGGACCTCAGACCCATCCTCAGTTTAAATTGATTGAGCAAGTACATGAAGAAGGAGTTGTTCCAGAAGGTGACAATGCAGTCAGTATTGCCATGCTGCAATGCAGGTAATTGGGTGTTGCTTTTTGGATCTCCACGATACTTACATACATCATGGTAGCAAAAGCATC